>NC_133464.1:5050000-5352750 GCF_048565385.1 Saimiri boliviensis | reverse complement strand
CCACTTTTTGATGGCGTTTTTTTTTTTTTTTTTTTTTTTTATTGTAAACTTGCTTGAGTTCCTTGTAGATTCTGGATATTAAATATGGTACATAGACACCATGGAATACTATGCAGCCATAAAATAGAATGAGTTCATGTCCTTTGCAGGTACATGGATGAAGCTGAAAACCATCATTCTCAGCAAAGTAATACAGGAACAGGAAACCAAACACCACATGTTCTCTCTCATAAGTGGGAGTTGAACAATGAAAACATGCGGACACAGTGTGGGGATCATCACATACAGGGTCTGTCAGAGTGTTGGGGGTAAGGGGAGGGAGAGCATTAGGATAAATACCTAATGCATATGAGGCTTAAAACCTAGATGCCTGGTTGATAGGTTGCAGCAAACCACCATGGCATATGTATATCTATGTAACAAACCTGTATGTTCCACACATGTATTTCAGAACTTGAAGTAAGATTTTAAAAAATAATAATAAAATAAAATAATTCACGTGAGAGGGAAAATCTGGTGACACTAGAGCCAGAGACGACACTTCATGAAGCAAGCCTGTGCATCTGCACACTGTGATGAGGTCAGGTGCTCACTGGAAGGGCTTGGCTTCAGCAGGGATGACCTTTGGCAGTCATTCTCAATCCTGGCTGTATAACAGAATCACCTGGGAAGATTTTAGTTTTGAATTTCCAGATTTAAGACCTGCCCATAAAGATGCTGACATGATCAGTCAGATGTGGGTCCAGGACACTTTTTAATGGTGTCCAGAAGACTATGGTATACAGAGAGAGCTGAGAACCTCTGATCTAGGGAATAGCAGATGTGGTGTGAACTTGTGGTGATTCTCTTTCTGGTTTCAGTACTAATCGATGAAAGAACCATGGCCCTTGGCTAAGAGTGAGGGTGTGGAAGATGAACTGAAAGTAAAGCAAAGAGGGGAACATGCGAGAATGGGAGAATGAATGGACCAAGGCAAATACTGTGTTTTTTAAAATGAGACTTTGTAGAAAAAAATAGATATAAAAACACAAACTACAAAGAAGAATCAAATATGATTCAAGAGTTTCAGTAATGGTTTGGCATGGCCTCTCTGTTCCTTTGTCCTTATTCTTAGAACATATAGGATCTCCTATCCTGAAATTTCCTATAGTTTCTAGAATACATCTTTCCTTAATTTGCCTTCCCTGAAATTACTTCACCATTTTGGTGGAATATAATATAATCTTATCAATAGGCAGTCACTATTTGTTACATAATTAGAATCCATTGGTAGCCACAAATGCCTGGCAAGGGTTTCTTAACACATATTTTTAAGTGCAGTAAATGAATGAGTGTATTATGTATAATAGTTTGTTTATATTATGAGTGTTGGTACAAAGACAAAAATCTAAGGAAGCAGTCAGATCTGATTTTCAATCAAAAGAAGCAAAGAGAATTTTTTAATTTAAATTAATACATGATTAACTTTGAGTTGTGTTTTACTTAAGAAATTGCTTTTTTCTGTCTTTCTCTTTTGAATGGCAGAGGACAGAAAAGACTGGATAGAAAAGCCCCACATTTTGCATGGTGTCATGATCATGTTAGGGTGCTCAATGTGGTAGGGACACCAGGAGGCATGCAAAAATCATCACACACAAGCACATACACATATGCACAAACACCATGTGTTTTGCATGCTTTCTGTGTGTACACGACAAACTGTATACACCCTTCCTATATGCTATGTTGTTTATTCTTTATGACAGGAATAACACAAATATTTCTGAAGATATTGGAGGGAAATAGCTTCAGAATGGCAAGCAATATAATTTCATCCCTCTTAGTGAATAGCTTCCATTACTAAGGGAAGCAAAAATGATGGACTATAGTGAAAGTCATCATTGGCATCAAATGATGAAGAAGTAGTTAAATGACTCCTAGAATGCAATGAAAGTTTGAATATGTAACAATTACTATAATTTCAAATGCATTATTTCAATGTAAAAGTTAAAATATTTGGTTCTAGAGGGTTTCTGTTCAGCTCAGGCTGCTATATCAAAATATCATAGACTAAATGGCTTAAACAGCAGACATTTATTTCTCACAGTTCTGAAGACTGGGAAGTCCAAGATCAAGGCACTTGTCTTGCTGACAGCCACCTCCTTGCTCTGTCCTCACATGGAGAAGAGCAAGCTCTGATGTCTCTTCTGTTCTTTTAAGAGCACTAATCTTATCACAGGATTTCACTTCATAAACTGATCCAACCTAATTTCCTCCCAAAGGCTACAACTCCTATTACTATCACGTGTGGGTTAGGGCTTCCACATATGAATCTTTTGGAGAAAGAAACATTTAGTCTGTAATAGGGTGTATTTATTTGGTACTTGGAACTGACCTAAGTATAAAATAATGGCCATACATGTATTACTTCCCTTGAGTTTCTCATCTACCTTGGAAATACCCTCATGAGTACTCATATACCTCACTGTGCTAGGGGAAAAATATGAATTTCTTACAATTTAAGAAAGTTGGATTGCAAATGAAAGTAATCTCTTTAGAGACAGTATAACACCTCTAGCCTATGTATTACTTCTCCCAAAAATGTATATAAGAAAAAGTTTTCACTTCATAGTGGTCATATTTTCATGTATCTTTAAGCTATTGAAATAGTGAAATGCACTTGTTTATGCAATTGAGAAAGTAAAAAAAAAAAAAAAAAAACTGCCGTAAGTAAAAAGTTTCCATTTAAATTGTTGTTTAAACTTGCAGATTGTGTATTTGTATGAATAATTTTATCTCCTATTTCCAAGTACTTTTATTGGCTTACTGAGCATAAAGAATCAAATATACTTTTTCAAAGCACAACATATCTGTGCTGTTATTTATGTTAAGTTTATAGCATGTCATTTAAAAGTAATTCAGGATTTTTCTTTTTTTTTTTTTGGCTTTATAAATGTTGTATTTTTGTCAGTGTAAATTTAGTGTCTTTGATGTTTTTATTGTTCTGGGAGTTGGTGATATTTTAGTGTGCAATTTGTCATTTCAATATACTACATCAATCTAAAATGTGTTCAACAACTCTTTTTCCCTCTATAAGGAAAACTGTCCTAAATTTTCTTTTATGGCTGTTAATTCATCTCTATTTGAGTTACACCACATGAAAGAAAAGGGAAGATGAAGGGAGAAAGAGAGAGAGAGAGAGAGAGAGAGTGAGAGAGAGAGAAATAGAGTGAGCAGGTGACTTAAAGAGAGGAAGCACATAGGGACAATTTAAGAAGGAATTAATTCTTCTATTGGAATTGCCACTCCCAAATATCACTTCTTACTAATTTGTTCCAATATGTTTCCATTAAAAGTAACTGCTAATGTTATTATCTGGTGCCTTGCAGGTATGCTTGGTACTCTCCAAGCTTTACATGACTTGATTTACTCCTTTCAATAACATATGTAGTAGGTACATACGTTATTGAAAGTAGGTAGGACATGCACCCTACTTGGTGCATGAAGCAATGGAGCCTTAGAAGAAGAAACTGCTACCTCAGGGCTTTCTGAGTTGAGAGACCATGTTTTTTATAGACAACATCATACAGCAGAACTGATTTATCATGGTATAGTTAGAAAATCTATTAACTCTGCAGGTTGATTTCGCTTCCTTGCCATTTGAAATTCTTTCTTCCGGCTTTCTAGTGGAGCTCTTTGCCTGCTGTCAAGGGAATGCTCAAAGGCCAGGAGAAGTATTCTTTATGCTTTGGGGTT
Source organism: Saimiri boliviensis (assembly GCF_048565385.1). Classification (NCBI taxonomy): domain Eukaryota; kingdom Metazoa; phylum Chordata; class Mammalia; order Primates; family Cebidae; genus Saimiri; species Saimiri boliviensis. Next base: position 5,349,015 of record NC_133464.1, on the reverse strand, counting down.
TTGCATCTTCTTTCCCTGATCAATTCCTCCCCATTCTTCTTCCTTTCTTTCAAAAGCAATATTATTTATTTACTACTTAAAATGCCAAATGTTTACTGAGGGTCTGTTTCAGTCCAGCTACACAAAGAACTCGTAAGCATACTTACAGAAATACAGTGTCATACTTTTTTTATATCTTCATTTTATCACAAAATTCTAAGTAATTTATTAAGAAAATTGAAAAATGTCAAAATGTAACAGTGGGATACCTCTGTTTTCTTCTCCTGCTTCTCAGACTTTTTGTACCAGCTTCCTTGATGGGTTTCCTATTCTATTGATCTCAGACTCTGATTCTAACTCTCTTTCTACCCGTCTTCCCCAGGAGATCTCATTTTCCCCTATTGCATCCACCTCACTCATTCTAATTATCCCTAATCTGTATCCAGACCTTTTTTCTGAGTTCCAGTCTTCATTTTTTCTGATGATCTTACCTTTATAAATTGCCATATTGAAGTTGAATATATCTGCCCTCATCTTCTTCCCAAACCAAAACTTCTTCTACGATTCTCCAATGATGTTGCCATCACTCCCTGGGTCTTCCAGGGCACAAACCTTGAAGTCATTGTGATTTTGGTACAATTTTGTGAAGTATTGATGGTTTTACCTCTTCTGAGTAATCGACAAGAAATATCAACTGTCTGCATGTCATTAAGAGCCCTCTAAATTGACGCCTGAAATATGTCGACGATCAATATACATTGGATGGTATATTCATTGATAGGCTGGACATTTCATTTAGAATTTTATGGGTAAATCATCAGGACCAAGCTTTCTCTCCTCTACATATCCCATTCCCAAAAGTGCATACTGAAGTCAAAGAACAAATTTCATATACACCTTAAGTGTTTTATACACAAAAAAATGAAATAAGACTGTGACTGCCCATTAACTTAGTTTGTTATTGTTTAGTCCATCCATTTCCTTGTATTTACTAGATTGCCTCAGAAGTTAAAATTCAGCAGTAGCTGGTTATCAAGTAAGCTTATTTTTAAAAATTTGTCTCCTAGTATCTAGGGTCTAAAGATAGAAGGAGCCTGTTATAATTTTCACGACTAGCATTTAGTGAGTGCTGTTTTTACGAGCATGACCCATCTGGGCTGGCACTGTTTCCACAGTGGTGGCGATGATGTTTTATTGGATGCAGCTTCACCCTCTCTCCCTGACCTCCCCACAACCAGCTACACAAATTAGCAGTTAGAAAATGTGATACTCAATAAGCGGATTTAAGCTGACACCTCAGAAGTGGAAATCAGAGCCCTGCCACCTTTGAAATTGGTCAAATCTAAGAACGTGACCAAGCCTGGATCTGTATATGCATTTTTAAATGAAAATTACTGCATGTGATGTATGTTAAGTAGTCTGCAAGGATGAATATTTCTCCAACTCAAAATTAGGAGTATATTTGACATGGAATGTATGTAGATTCTCCCCAAAAGAGTCAGATTTCACCACTATGAGTGTCTCCGATATTAGATACTTTGGGTTGTAGAGCAAATATAAACCATCATCCTGTCCTAAGGAAGAACTGGGGAAGCAGCATTCCCAGTGAAAAGACTTTGAGAGCATGGTGCTGTCTGCGTATTTCCTGCTCCAGAGTGGCACCAAGCCTGGGCAGGGAGAGGGAAGTGGCAGCTTCATCAGCGTCACTCCCATTTCATTAACTGCTCAATGGGACAGGAACATACCACCCTCTGAATGCAAAGCTGTGGATTCATTCTTTCCTCTAACTTCGCCCAGGAGGGGAAGGCTGCAGGAAGAAGTAGCTTGGATAAGATGTTTGCTGTGGCAGCTACGAGATACAAAAGAATGGCTTCTGGATTTTCGACAAAAAGTGTGAGTTTTCCAGCTCTACGTACCCACCTATGTCAGAAATTTGTATGGCCAAATATGTAGAGCTCAGGCACATGCTGACTCTAGCCCTCAGGGGCAGGTTAGAATTTCACAAAGATACATTCAGTGTGTTACGATGCCTTCAATTAATAGGTAACAGCTGCTAGGTAATTAAAGGTGCCCATTTCCAAATCAGATATAAAATTACAAAAGGTTACAGATTAATTGCATTGAAATTCTGAAGGATTCTGTATGAAGTGAATGCATGGCTTAACATTTCATGAACACAAATTCATATTTCTGAGCAGTACTATTTTAATTGTCTGCTATACAGTCACGACTTTCATAGGTGCTGTGAGAATAATTGGAAAAAGAGAAAAAATATGCTTTATAATCTTTTATAATGTAGATGGAAAGATGCACCGTTCATTAAAAAGGAGTTGTTGTGGGCATTCACTGGGGTGAGGTAGGATGGCATGAATCTGAAACTGTGCTCTCCTTAATATTTTATGAGTTTGATAGGAAGAGAGAAAGGGACTTTCAGCTGCGATCAGTAGCTTGAGGGCAGCCATGGAGCCAGAGGACAGCAGATTTCTGATATGAGAGCATCACCACAGAGGCTGCATCACTTGGGTTTAGCATCAGGGATATAACTCTGCAGTTCAGTCTGGGGGTTGATCTGTACTCTGGTACTTAAAAGCTGTGTGTCCCCTGCCAGGGCACTTTCTGTGCCTCATCTTTCTGCAAATAAGGTTAAGTGGTGTACCTCTCCTGTAAGTGGTCGTGAAACCTAGTAGGTTAGATAATATATGCAAATACCTGCAAATGGAATCTGCTGTGCATTGTCATATGCATAAGAAATGTTAGCTACTATTGTGATTTGTTGGAAATTAAGAGATATTATCCGAGTAGTAAAGAGTGGCTAAATAATGACATTGGTATATGATTCAATGATAGCCACCATGAATATAAATATATAGGAATAATAGCATGGCTTTACGAATGTTTTAAGTGATCGTATTTTAAATTATAATGAAATGGAAAAAGGCTAAAGATAGACAGGTAAGCTAAGGGCACTGATGTAAATGACATAATGAGAAACAGGAATTTGATAGTTCCTTTGGAAATGTATTGAAAGGGAAAAATTTGCACTATTAAGGAGCATGGAGCAATGTTTTTATTCATTGTTTTTTGCTAATGTGTGATTATATGTGTGTGTGTGTGTGTGTGTGTGTGCACGCCAGCTATCTCTCTAAACACTTTATACATATTGTCTCATTTAATCCGAAAATAATCCTATGAGGTACTGTACTAGATTAAAAATTTATGTCTACTGAAAACCTGTATGATGTTATTTGGAAATAGAGTCTTTGCAGATATAATCAAGTTCAGATAAGGCCAGCGGTATGAGGGTGGGTCCTCGTCCAGGGACTGGTGTCCACTGAAAAGAAGGGGAGAGTGTGGGCACACACAGAGGCAGGACAGCATGAGAATGTGGACCAAAGTCCACATGGAGTGACACAGCTCTACATCACAGGACAGCCTTCTCAGCAGCCACAGAAGCCAGAGGAGTGGTGTGGTTGGTTTATCTGGTAGTTCAGCAGTTCCCAGAATGGGAAATGCGGTTGCTTCCTGCTGTGTCTGCTGTGTCTTTGCTCCAGGGATTTCCCTACCTGCCAGGAGCACCCTTCCTCCATTCCTTGTGAGGGACCTCTCCTCTCCCTAGTGGGGCCCTCCCTGACGTCCTCAGGTGGAACACAGAGCCCTTCCCCTGCACCACTGCCAACACGAATTGCTTGAAGTGTAATCTTTGGTTTGCATTCCCACATCTTTCACTAAAACGTGTGCTATGCAAAGAAGAGGATCAGGATTCCTTCATCGTTCATTCATTCATTCATTCATGTAGCAAATGTCGATTGAATCCTTGTCATCTTCCATGTACTGTTCTAGATGCTGGGGTTGTGCAGAAGGGAGAGGGGATTCAGGGAAGAAAGAAAAGCTTGAGCAAAGGCACAATGAGAAAGAATTTTGTTTTCCTGCCATAATGGACTTCGTAATATTTCTATCTCTCTTCCTACCATAGAGACTGTGTATGAGTCAGCGTTCTCCAGAGAATTAGAACCAGTAAGATGCACATACATATGTCTCATATATATATATATATATATATATATATATACACACACACACGTATATACACACATATATACACACACGTGCATATATATATATATATACACACACACACAGGTATATCTACAGTATATACATATATTCAGGTATATGTATATATATGTGTACATATACACACATATATATACAGGTGTATATGTATATATGTGTGTGTATATTTGTATATGCATATATGTACCTATATATATAATGCACATATATACTTATTTTAACCCAGTATTTTTGCATATTTAGGGAAGTGGAAAGGAAGTCATGAGTAATGGGTTCTGGTCTTTAAAACTGTAGTGTCACTTTCTCTGTGTAACTTTCTTGCTCCATACAATGTTATTTCTTAGAGCTGCTCCCTTCTCCTGAACCAGATGTCTGGTAAGGATTAATGGTAAAACATGAAGTCTGTCATTTCTGTCTCTTCACAGTCAAGTCTTGATTACATTGAAACTGAAAAAATGCAATCGTTTTAGGTACCTGAATGAACGCTACAGCTCAGGTCTCTGATCCATCAAGTTTTAGACAGTGTTGCCATTCCTGGCATAAACCTAGAGTTCTCTGATGTATTGTGCTTACAACGGTCTATGAGAAAGAAGAAGAAATGACTGGTCATTTTCATAGGAAAAGGGCACAATCTGTCGGCGGCCCGGACTGCTTTCTGCTGAGCGCACAGGTGAAGTGCAGCTGCGGAACAACCTGCAGACGATGGCGGCCTCTGACAGTGTCACTGCAGTACATGCAGAAGCACGATGTTCTTTCTTCAGGGAAGATGTCCATGTGCCATTTATGAGATCAGAGAAGTCGCTTACTGAGTGCAAGGATGGACGGAACAGAATATATTATCAGGATTTTTCTGAGCCTTTTCAGTACACAGAGAATGTCTAAAACTGGACATGCATAAACACCGCTTCATAAAGCAGCGTTTGCAAACAACATTACAGCTGCCACGCTGGAGGCAACACCTCTGAACTTCTCAAGATCATGACTCTTTCAGCCTTTCGTGATCCACAGAATGGGATCATATCCACAGAAGGGGAAAAGAATTTTAATGTCTTTCGAAGTAAAAGGAAAAGAAAGCCAAACCACCTCCCCTTCATTTTCGTTTCCTTCATAACCAACATGCCTCAGAAGTTATCTGTGCTCACAGGCTCCACTTTCTCTCTTCCTTTGTCTCTTGAAAACACACCTAGCGGGCTTTTCCCCAGTGATTCCATGAAACCTGCCTGCAGCCATGATCTCCCTGCTGCCAAGCTCAGAGGGTACATCTTTAGTCCTTGTCATATTCATCCACAAGCATCGTTGACATCCATTATCTCTTCCTTTTCCACTGAAATCTTTCACTTGCTTTTCTTCAGATGGCTTTCTCTCCTTGGTTCTTCATCTACCTCACTGATCTTTCCTTCTCAGTCTCCCATGCAGGTTACTCTTCACCTCTGCGAATTATAGAGCTCATAATGAGTATTGGTTTGCCAGGGCTGACATAACAAAAGACCACAGACCTGGTGGCTTGAACCATAAAATGCATGCTCTCAAAGGGCTGGAAGCTGGGAAGTCCAAGGTGGAGGCTCCGGCAAGTTCGATGTCTGTTGAGAGTCTGCTTTCCAGTTCATCGACGGCACCTGCTCACTAGGTACTCAAAGGATCGAAAGGGCAAGGGAACATTCTGTGGTCTCCTTTATAAAAGCATGAATCTCATCAATGAAGACTTTACCCCCGTCAGGTAATAACCTCCCAGAGGCCCCACCTCCTAGTACATCATATTGGGAATTGGGATTCAACATAAGAATTTTTTCCTTAAATACCTCTAGGCTGCTCCTGCCTCAGGGTCTTTGTGCTTACTAATCCAGATTCTGCATGGCTCACTATCGGCTTCTGTCAGATCGCCACTCAAATGCTGCCTCATCAGTGAGACTTTACTACTGACCTGCATCAACCCAGCCCCCACTCTCCCCATTCACCTGCTTTCTTCTTTTTCACTGCACTTACCACCTTGCAGCAAATTCCTTATTTCCTTGAGTTTCTGTTGCCTGACTCCACCTGGTAGACTGTAGGTTTACATGAGTAAAAGCTTTCTTTGCTTAGTTTAGTACTGTTCCCTGGCTTCTGGAGCAATGACTTGCACAAAGTAGGTGATCAACAATATTTGCTCAGTGAGCAAATAAGAAAAAGGAGCCTCTTCCTAAGCATCTTTTACATCTTCCAGGATGCTCAATCCCCACTGTCAGGACCTGGTTGTGGCCGGCCACCATAATTTTGCATCTGGATTATTGCAGCTGCCCCTAAACTGATCATATTGTCTTCAGTCTCGTCCTCCTTTAGATTCATTCTTCTCTCTCTAATGAAGATAATGCTAAGTGTACTTATCTTGCTCCTGCAAAAAAATCTTGTAGTAATGCTTAATTTCCAAACTTATTTTCAAGAGAGTAGTCCTTGTTGATCTTTAATCCTTGCAGAGTGATGGCTGACATAGCCAGCTTCACTCTTCCCATTTCACACCCAGCCCACCTCCCACACCACCCACTCCCATTGTACCTAGGCTCATTCAGCTCCTCAACCTCTTGTGCCATTCCCTATCTAAAACTCTGTATGTTCTAGTCCCAAAACTCTCAGCTCTTTCTGTGTGGATAATCCCCATTCATCACTTAGATCCCAGTTTCTGTCACTCTGAACCTAGAGCTCTTCTTCAGAGAAAGCTTTGCTGCCTCCCAGAATGGTCCCTCAGTGCCTGGAGCTGCTCCAATCCCAGCAGATGTCACAGAGCGTATCATGACATTGCACATTTGCATCGCTGGGACCAGAACTCATAGTGGGCTCCATGAGAGCAAGGCCTGGCTCTCATCCAAGTGGCTGAATCCCAGTGCCTGGCAGAGTGTAGTTGCTCACATGTTACACGTTTCAATTACTGTCTGTGTTATTTTTTGCATATTTGTTTTGCAATTAATGTAAGATGTCCATTTCTGGATAGCTAGCTGTTTCTACAATGCAAAAAACAAACAAAAAAATGAGTTTTTGTTTTCCATTTATCTTACTGAATATTAGATTGCCAGCTGTCTAGTCTGTTATTTGCCCACATATCCAAGGTCAATATATGATGTCTGGATCAACCTCTCCAAAATTCTGTAATGCGGGCTTTGTGTTGAGTTTGGCACTTTTAAAAACTCGTCTATGTAGAGAGAGAAAGCAAAATTAGCTGCTATGAGCACCATCAAGAATACCACTTTTTAAAACACCTTGAGGCACTTTTTAACCCAAAACTTACGTTTCTAGTTATTATACACATGTGGGTCAATTGGTCTTACTATTTGCCATAGGAGAAGGAGGCATAATATTGGTAAGAACCCAAATTTCTTCATTACATATCTCCTCCCACCATTGTGGAGCCCCAGTGGACTCAGCCTACAGATGGGGGGCTGAAGGAGGGCATGGGAGAGGTTTGGGGCTTTATTAGGGTCCCAGATTTCATGTGTGAATGATGGTGTAGTTGCTTATATTTTGCATTTGTGTAGTGACTTCTTATACAGTGATTTTATTAAAATCTCAATGCTTATTAACAAATTCTTGCCAATACAATTTTTGACTCAAACATGTCAAAGGTCTTTCTCATGACCTTGATCTCTTTCATAGGATCATATCCAAATTTGTTTTTTCCAAAGTCTAGTCACTGCTCTAACTTTTTCTCTTACGTTTTTAACAAAAAACCATGCAGGCATGTAAAACCACTTATGTCTAACACAGATCTGTTTTTCCACACGCCCACTCCTCCTTCCTCACAAAAATATGCTTCTCTTCCCCACATGTGTGTGTGTCAATAATATGGCCGTGTTTTTTTCTAAAAACTCCAGTCTGAAATCTAATAATTATATTTGATACTTTCTGTATAAACTGACCATGGCTCTTTCATATCTCCCTTCCAGACTCCGCTAAGGAGTTTCAGTAAAAGGCTTTGCCCTTCACCCTGCATGTGACAAGCCTAACAGGAGGCTTGCAGCTCTTACAATGTCCTTCTCTACTGCCTACTCTTCACTTCCAATGTTGTTCCAGCTCTCATTCATTCATTTCTTTGCCATATATATGTTCTGTGGCATATATGTGCCCAGAATAGTGTTCTATGTGGGAGGTTGTACTGAGCAAAATCAGGCGAAGTTCTTGATTCGTGGAGCTTATAGTCCAGAATAAACACTCATCCAATTGGTCTTGTTTTTCTGATCTTCCTCTTCTTTTTTTCCGACAAGAAAGTGAACATGTACTCCTTGTTATTACTCTGCTGGTAGTGCTGTTTCACAGCTACAGGGGGTAGGTAGAGAGAGAGAGCCAGAGTTTTCATTCTCTCCTAAGAGATTTCTACAGCCATCCATGTTTCTCTTTGATGTTTCTCCCTCTTTAAGCCTTGAACGGAATGGTGGAAGTGTAGTTAGGCATTTGACTTCAGAGACTCTTTATCCCTATAACTACGTTGCTATTCATGATCCTCCACAATCTTATTATTCCAATATGACTTTCCATTTCTTTATTTTATACTCCATAGACAATGGTGCCCCAAGACTGTTCCTAGGACAGGAGCTTCCTCCTCATCTGAGAACTTGTTAGAAAGGCAAATCACCAGACCACATCGCAGACCTGCTAAATCAGAAACTGGAGGATGGGGCCAGAAATCTGTTTTAGTTAGATTCTAGTGGTTTTCAACTTGACATATTTGCCAAATGACTCTTGGATACCACTGAAATGACCTTTTCAGGGGATAGAGATGCTAAACATTGTGCAATCTATGGCATGGTGCTAAACAAAAAAGCCCATCCCATTCCAAATGCCTCAATCATCTCTGCTGAGAAACATGATGAATCTGATCTAATAGGGACCTTGCCATTCCTTGAATACAGTGCTTGGTTTCCTGCCTGTTGTGAGCAGTGCAAGGTCAGAGATAACAAGAGGCCCAGGTTTGTGTCTTTCCACAATGTCAGGCTTTTATTGATGTTATTTCAATCACAAAAGCCATGAGCTGCATGGAATTCCCGAGGAGGCAATTCTCGGTAGTGCTTCCCATACCTGTAGTCAAAGCTGCAGGGGCACACGAACTCGAGACACTCCACACATCAACCAGTATTGCAAACCATATATACGAGTTTGTTTAATCAATAGATAAATGCCATAGATTAAGTATTCCACAACAAACAAAGTGACTTTTAACATCAAGGGGAAGGAAAAAGGGTTAAGGAACCAGTCCAGGGAGAGTAATGTAGACAAAATGAATATCCTGGTCTGGCCTGGGCAGACCATGGGTAGGTTGTGCGTGAAAGAGTCGGTGATGTGGACAGAGCGTTCGATGGTAGGTTCCGGGTGCTTATCGCAAGGGACAGTAAGAAGATGTCTCTTAAGAGGCCGTTTCGAGCTGCTGAAGGCTTGCTCTTTTTATGGCTGAGAGTCCTCTGGTTAGGATTGTTAGTGGAAGAATGTGCTTTGTCATGTCCTTATCTGGTTGGATGCAGTCTTTATTGATCAAGCAAAATATATGGTCCCTGCTGGCAAGGTGCCTTATGAAATATAAGATCGAGTCTTTTTCTAAGATGGAGACACTTATGTCAAGGGTGCAGTATAAATGGCCTCTGTGGGTTTCCTCTTTCTGTTTCTCATCCTTACCCCCATCTCAAAATATCTAAATTCTATTCATCCTAATGCCTGAATTAAATAGTACCTCCTTCAGAAATCTTCCCTGATTTCCTCAGCTGAAAGAGTTATATTTCTCTTCTGTACTCCCACAGACATTTTATCTGTGGATCTAGAATTCACTTATTTATACAATTATGATTCAATTCTTGATATAAGTGCCTTATCCTTCCCACCCTAAGCATCTGAGAGGTGAGGTTAAGTCCTCAATCATTTATAATCCCAAGCAAAGTTGCTGGCTTGTGATAGGCTCACAGGAGAATCTTCTTTTTCCTTCCTTCCTGCTGTTCTATAGCAGCCTTTGACCACAGGCAATAAGAATTAATGATTAATTCAGCAATGTGCGGGTGGAGGGGGGAGAAAAAGAAAGAGAAAAACACCCAAACCTTACAGTCCATGACCTAACTCTCACAGGAAGCATTTATAAGCAGGAAATCTGTGTCTGATAAATGAGCCACTTTATGCAGAATTGGTGTGTGATCTAAGAAGCTGTAATTCGGCTAACCACTGCTGCGTGATTGTAGAAGCCATTTTTGAATACCCTGGGGCAACATAGATTTTGACAGCTGCCTCTGTTTCCTTCTCAATTGCAAGTGATTCTAGAAAGAAACACGATTACCTTCTTATTCTAATAAAATAAAGATCACAAACACAATTTTACATCCTATTTGAATCATAGAAAGTTAAGGCTTAATGTTAAGCCTGAGAATCCAGGGCCTTGGTGTGTGTCCCCTGAACTTCTTTTTTGAATGGTGCAGATGATAGGAAGAAACATGCTTTATGCCTCTGGTGATTCTGGAGAAGCAAGATGTGTTGCCATCTTTTTCTTTCTTTCTTTCTTTCTTTCTTTTTTTTTTTTTTTGTTGTTGTTGTTGTTGTTTTTGTGACAGTCTTGCACTTTCACCCAGGCTGGAGTGCAGTGGTGAGAGCTTGGCTCACGGCCACCTCTGCCTCCTGGGTTCAAGCACTTCTGCCCCAGGCTCCCGAGTAGCTGGGACTACAAGTGCATACCACCACATCCAGCTAATTTTTGTATTTCTAGTAGAGACAGGGTTTCACCATGTTGGTCAGGATGGTCTTGATCTCCTAACCTCATGATTCACCCTCCTCGGTCTCCCATTGCGCTGTGATTACAGGTGTGAGCCACCATTCCAGGTTAGATGACAACAGGGAGGGTGTGCAGGCTGGATTCCATGCGGGGGCAACTCCTAGGACGTTGTTTTCTCTTTTCACCTTATGAGGCTGTTTCAAGCATGGACGGTGTGTTTTGGCTTGTGTCTCCTTTTAGCAAATCTGTGTTAGTTTGGATCCATTGAGAAGTAGACACCAAGAGGAGGTTAGATATGCAAGAGATTTCTGAGGGGAACACCAGCAAGAGAAAAGGGATGTGTGCTATTGTGATAGAATAAGATATATATCTCGTATTGTGTGTGTATTTATCTATATCTGTGTCTATTTATATCTGTGGATTTGTGGATGTGTATATATATAGGATCTATACCCTTCTTGTCTTCAGACAAGAAGTCCAAGATTAAGGTGCCATGTCAGGAACTTTGGTTTCTTCTGAAACCAGTGTCCTTGGCTTGCAGGCCATCTTCACTCTGTCTTCACAGGTTCATCCTCCGTCCTTGTGTATCTGTGTCCTAACCTTCTTGTCTGTGAGGACACCAGGTATATTGATGGATTAGAGCCCAGCCTAATGAGCTCAGTGAATCTTCATGAACCTCCTGAAAGACCCTGTTTTTGGATACAGTCACATTCTGAAGTTGCTTCAATATAGGAATTTTGGGAAACACAGGTCAGCCCATAGCCCTGAGGAGAGAAGCAAGCAGCAGATCTAGTAGGAAATGTTTCAGGACATAGCAAAAATCTAAGAATTCCCCAGTAGGCTGAGAAGTGGTTCTCATCCAGGCAGAGTTGGCTACAAGAGGATCCCACATCTTGCAGGAGTGGAGCTGCCTCGATGAGCATCCGTCTTATACTCATTTGAGTGGGCTGGGAGCAGCTGGTGATGTGTGGCCTATGTGTGACTCCCTCAGCAGCTGGGCCTGAGCCACTTATGCTTTTTGCTACAGGAGATTTAAGGAAGCCTTTCCGTGGGCCGTACAATCCCTTTCATCATATCTTAAAAGTACTTTAAAGATATTATACATATTAAAATATTTTCAAGTCTTTTAAAGATAAAGGCCTGTAATGTTTACATTGATAACTGAGATCCAGGTAGGAATATAAGGGCAGGAGCTGCACCTGGCACATCTAGTGGAGGAAGCTGTGATGACACCAGCCCAGAACAGGGTCAGGGGCCCAGCCAGGGGCTGTGGAGGTGATCAGACATCAGCTCTGAATACTTTGATTCGGAGTCACAAAGAAGAGGCTGACAATGATCATTCCTAAAACTCTTTGAGAGCTTCAACCAGAGGTTCAAACGTATGAACCAAAATAATTCCCTAAATTTTTATTTTCACTCACAGGAAGTTCTGACTTCCTGACATATTATAAAATTGAAGCTGTAAATTACGAAGAAGAGAACAAACAACCATTTTCCTGGGTGATATGGATGCTCAGAGGCTGATGGTAATGCAGCAGCAGTGGCAAGAGGAGTGGTTTGTAACTGGGGAGGCAGATGCTTCCTGGAAAATAGCTTATTTGCTGTGAAGGCAGTGGAAGACATGGGCTGTGGGTGGTACATCTGACAGCAGCAGCCCAGGCTGGACATGGTCCTGGAACAATGGCTGCTTACCCCACCAGTCCCCTAGGATATCACCATGGGCAAGAACAATTACCAAGTTCATATGGTTCTGTTTTGGTTTGACTACCTGCTCTAAAATTCAAAAGGGAGCTATATGACTTTGCATTTTTTTTTTTTCAGATAACAAGGATTCACAGGTAATGACTGATTTCACACAATGGAAGAAGATTATGTAGTTATTAAATATGGATTTATGTTAAGCATAAATATATGCACAGCAAAGTATAATTAGAATATAAATCTCACATCTCTGTAGATTAGTAGACTAATTGCAGTGCGGCTTCTTCTCCCCAGGGGTTTGATAAATAACATGGGCAGAAATGGTTATGGGTAGGTCCCTGGTTCTGGCCTCATGATTTTCAGTATCCTACATAGTTATAATCAGACAGTCTCTCCTGTGTGTTCCAGGCTGATGTTTTCTTCACGTTGAACCATACCAGGCTGGTCACTTCTCTCTCCAGAGTTTATCTACCACCTGTAGAAAAATCATAGCCGCTCACAGTTGCACAAATTATTTACATTAAGGTTCAAAATTCCTGCGGCTTCCTGCTTCTTGCTTTGCATTCGTTTTAAATCACTGATTTCTGGGTTATATAGATTTTCTAAGTCTGTAGCTGAAAGAAGTAGAAAACACCTTGAGTATAGAAGGATAATCTAAAAAGAACTTGATGAATTTGAACAACGTACTTAACCCACAGTAGAAAAATGAGGGCAAGGGCAAATGTAAATTCTAAAATACTGATTACTTAAGTAAAGAATTTATCAAGTGTGATTTTTGGGGCAATAATGTAATATGAGTGCTACCCTCTCCTAATAAATAAATCCAAAGTTTGTAAAAGTGGAATGTGTTATCTAAAACAAGGAAGGCAGAAGAACTGGGATAATAAAATGTAATTTGACAGCCTTGGTGGATCTAGCTATAGAGAGGAGATTCTAGGACAAAGGACATTTGAGAAAGATGAGGAACCTAAAACCATCTTACATAGGAAGAGGCAGAGTAACTATGGGTATTTCACTCAAAGAAGAGAAAGCTCAAAGCAAAATAGCTTTGAAATACCTGAAGCATTTACCAGGTAGGGGTTTACTGTCATAGCTTATTCTTCTTATTGTGACTGATGTTTGTTCAGTATTGGAGCTGGGTAAAAGAAAGCCCTTTTAATTCTTTCTCTTGTGAAAGATAGGAAATTACAAGGCCCTAATTACAAGGGCCCTAATTACAAGGGCCTTGTAATTTTTTTTTCTAGTAAAAAATTACAAGAGAAACAGAATGTAGCTCCGTGCAAGGAAGCAGATTTACACCTTGAGAACAGGATGCCCTAGGAGGTCATGAACAAGTCAGGAACATTAACTAAAACTTTCTGAGCTTAACTAAACTCTCTCATCGTAGAAATAGTACTGACATGATGGATCCTATGCGTGTGAATTTGAGGCTTTATAACTAAAAGTTATAACTAGAATATTACTTTATTATTTTGTATATAATTGAACTGGTTCATCTTTAAAATTTCAACCAATATTATCACAGTCCTGTTCTCCACGTTCTTTATACTAAAATGATGACATGCTCAAACTAGAGCTTCAGGCTGAGCTAGAAATGCTCCGTAATTCCTGAGACTGTCAGGATCAGACTTTGCATAGGTTTCATCATAAATATACATTATTTTTAGTCCAGAAGTAGGATTTAGCGAGAAAACAGACTCCCATTAATTATTCCTTCTTTTCCCCTGAACTTTTTATGCAGGTGGGCATTTGAAGGGCTATGGATTAAATACACAGTTGTATAAATTTATTAAAGTGCTTCATGAAAATATATTTTAGAAAGGCCATCAATTGTGGAAGCAGTGATGTGTGAGTTATAAATGTCACATAGGTTATTTATGTGTCTTGATGGTATTCATGGAAGTCAAGTTAATGTCTTTGAGCCTTGGTTTCCTTACCAGTTAAGTAGAGTTAGTGTTGGCTTACAAACATGTTATAAAGATTGGACATCAGCTAGATAATTGTTAAATAGTAGCCTTCTTATTAATAAACTGTCAAGGGATCACTATAAGCATGTATTGTCTTTATGTTTAATACAAGTTATAATTATTACAAGGAAGACATGATTAAAATATTGCTATAAAATACTGGGACAATTTTAAAATTTCAGGTGATGATCTTTAAGAACATAGAGTGTTGATATGACAACAATAATTAGCTTTTCAGTCAAATAGAATTTTATTTTCATACTTCAAGTGAGTTTCAAATCTGCTAATCATAAGAAATAGTCTCTATTTTGAAATTTCAAATTTTTCATTAAACCGTTATTTTTATCACCAAGAACGTTCAAAAATGCATTGTGGACATTAAAATACAATAAATAATATAATTATTTAGCTACATTAAATAATTGTACATTTAGTTATCTATGTCCATGCTTGCCTTTAAGTACGTATACAGACATTTTAAATCTTACTTGTTAATTAAACTAATAATTGTAAAAGAACCCATTTTATTATGATATTGTATTATAATAGTTAAATCATTTTACTTGAATGATCCATAAGGATTTCTAAGTGAATAGTAGACATTTTTATTATCTTTGCAATTATCACATTTAGTAAAAATTCAATTAACTTTCATTGTCAAAACTTACTTATGTTGAATTCAGACAAATCATCTATTTCCTTTCCTAATTTTATTAACTGCCATTTTGTAGAAAGGTAATTAATGTACAAATACAGTGTCTCCAAAATACAAAAGATAAAAAATATAATAGCAGAAAAGAAGTTAAAGCTGAAAAGCTCAAACAATACCAAACCAAACTTTTCAACCACCACAGCCAACATTTTTCTAGTTGTTTCACATTTCCAGCAGAAAATAATCAATTAATCAAGGAACGGCATGTTATAGAAATAGTATTCAAAATGAGATTCTACATCTAACAATTTGTAATGGGAACGGTAGCATGTCACTTGCTTTTCATATGATATAATGAGGTGTATATGTACCTACATTGTTTTACCAAATGTGTATATGAACCAGCTCCCATCTGATGTCCCACTGCTTTTCCCATGAATTGAATAAAAATCCTCATTTCTCAGATAAGCCGAATGCCTTCCAGCAGATACTCTCAAATCTGTTTAGCATCAATGTCAGACTCAAAAGGTGGAAACATGCAAAACAAAGTAAAAATGCACTTGTACCGGCTTGTGTGAATCCTTCAGACTTCGGTAGGAAGGTGTGAAGGAATCAACAAAAGAATAAAGCCATCCTTTATTTTCTTACCTTTCCCTTCCTTTCTTTATCCTCCTTTGCACTAAATAAAAATTCCTGCTATTTTCTTTTGCAAGTTATTTCCAACCTTTCACCTTACTGCCCAACTCATTTCCTACTTAAGAACAGGAAGGGCTTGCATATAAATGATTGAGTTCTTAGCTAACGTCTTTTCTTTTTCATCAGCTTCTGTTTAGTGGAGAAGTATTCTTTCAGAATATACATGATCTCATTGATTCTTCTAATTAATGTCTTCATTGCAAAGTCTGAACTTAATGAATCTCAATGAAAACTTGATTAAATAACAAGGGCCACAACTATATTGACTTAATGTTTATGCTGGAACAATACTTATTCAAGATTGATTGAACTGGGCAGACCAGAGTTTTCGCCAAGTTGGGCTATTCTTAGATGATTGTAATAATCCTCTACCTGGTGTTTCTACCTTTAAAGTTTCTTTTTTCCAATCTGTCATACCCAGCAGTATATTAACACTATTTGTAAAAATATCCTCTTTTTGCCATATTATTCCCATTTTATCTGTCTTCCTTTACCTAGCAGGATAAATAATCCTTTCTATGTTGCTTAGTTTCAAGATGTTTGTAAATTGACTTTTCATATTTTTCATTCTCTCTAATTTTTCTACAATGAGTGTTCCTATTCCAGTTCCTCTCTCTGTGGTTCTTCAAATGCATCTTGCATTTTCTTGTTCCATGGCTTCTTAATAATATTAGTTCCACTCAAAAGGCTTTCTTCAATTATCTTAGCCTCTGCTATGAATGCCCTGTAAATAAAATGTCTGTAACCAGAGCTTTCCAAGAAACTCTCTATTCCCCATTCTTTCTCTCCCTTTTCCTCCAGGCATAGTCGATAAAAATTACCCCACAGATACTCAAAAATGATGAAAGTAAGTTTTTCTTGATTTATGTACTGGTTTTCGTGAATTGCTTTAGGCTAGTTTAATTTGTTTTCTATTGTCCTGTAGTAACTTACCACGTGCCTTAAAACCCACATTTATCATCTCAGTCCCCATGGGTCCAGAGTCCGGTGGTGGCTTAGCTGAATCCTTTGCTTAGGGTCTCAAAAGGCTGCAGTGAAGGTGTTGGGGGTGGCTGCGTTCGCACTTCAGAGGCATCCCAGGAGAAGAATCCACTTCTAAGCTGACCAGGTTGATGACAGAATTCATTTCTTCCTGGTGTAGGACTGAGGGCTCTGGCTTCCTGCTGGCCATAGGCCACCCTCAGCTCCCTGCACCCGAAGCCCTGCAGCGTGGCTGATTACAAGGCCAGACCCTAACAGAGAGGCTCCAGTGTGACTCCACCAGCAAGACTGCTTCCTGGGACCGATGTCCCACTGCCTTTGCTATGTTCTGCTGGTTAGAAACAAGTCACAGGTTCTGCTGGCACTCCAGGGGAAGGGATCATAGAAGAACATGAACGCCAGGAGGTAGGACCCCAATGAGGGGCCCCCTTGCGTGTGTTCACCTCCTGCACTAGTCTGTCTTCTCTGTGATTGAAGCCTGCTGGAAAAGAAACGCACAGTGTCCCCTCTCATCTGAGGAGCATACATTCCAAATCCCCAGTGGATACCTGAAACCAAGGACGGCACCGACCTGATCACTGTCAATCAAAATGCATTTCTGTTCATGTCTTTAACTCACAAATGTAACGCCTTTTCTATCTTGACTAAGCAGTGATTACACATTGTGGCTGTAACTTTTGCCGGTTGTAATGTAACTGCAAAACTAGAATGAATTTCTTTTTCCTTCTTCACAATTTCGCAGATAGAAGGTTCATTTCCACTGTTGATCTTAGCAGCCTCTCAGCATATGGGTTTTTTCTTTCTTGAAGTTGAGAACTCTCACCTTTTCCTTTAAAGGAAGCACGTTACAGCTTCTTTTCAGCATCTTTGAATTACCAGCATCACTACTCTTGCACATACCCTTAACACAAGCTCTGCCATACCACCACAGTGGACCTGATCATTGCGGTGGCTCCTAAATGACTAATGGGTAGGTACTGCAGAGTGTGGATGAAGGAACAATGCCCACCCGGAAAGGGACAGCAGGGAGCTGCTCTGGATGGTGCAAGATTCCATCATGCTACTCAGAGTGACACACAATTGAAAACTTACAAATTGTTTATTTTTGGAAGATTTCATTTAGCATTTTCAAACTGCGGTGGATATCAAATAACTGACACTTTGGCAAGTGAAATCTCAGCTAAGGGAGGACTATGTATTTACATTTTTCTCTCTTTCTTTTCCTTTCTCCATTCTATAACACACATGCATGTTGACCTCTGTTGGTCATTTGAATCCCACATCCCTACAGAGACTAATTAATTCATACATGGTTTATGAATCTAAAGCCTTCTTTATAATTAAAGTTCTTTAAATTCATTGATGTCAAATGTCTTTAACTGCTAAATAGTTTTTAAAAGATCCTTCAGATTTAAGTGAATTAAGTACAATTCACAGCATTTTAACTCTTATTATGGGATGGTTAGAGTACAGGCAGGTGCAATGTCTCATGCCTGCAATCCCAGAGCTTTAGAAGGTTAAGGTGGGAGTATTGTTTGAGACCAGGAGTTCCAGACCAGCCTGGTCAATATAGTGAAACCCCATCTCTACAATTTTTTTTCTAATTATCCAGGTGTGATGGTACACACCTGTAGTCCCAGCTACTGGGAGGCTGAGGTGGGAGGATCTCTTGAGTCTGGGAGTTTGAAGCTGCAGTGAGCACTATCCTCCAGGCTGGTCCACAGAGACCCTGTCTATGAAATCAAAATAAATTTTAAAATCCTTAGCATATAAACTTTGAAAGAAAGTTCTATTACCCAGAATAAACCATTTCCTGTGGACAAAACTATGCATGTATGCACTACATTATTTTTCATTTTTATGTTAATACATATGTGTAGTTCAGAAAATTTAAATTAAATAATTGATGCAATTTGATGTACACAATCGATGTACAATTGTTATCTACTATCAGTGCTATTTTTAACTCGGGCTATAGTTATAGTCTCCTAATACCAACATATTTTAAATAAACAGTTTTTTCCACATTGATTTGGAATTACTATTTTACTGTTTTAGACCTATATTATAAAACTAAAGGAAAAAAGTTCTATTGAAAATAACAGTTACAAGATACTATTCATTATCAAATTAGAAGATTAAACAAAGACTCTTTGGGAAGAAAAAGGAAATGTTGAAAATATTTTAAAGTACAGGCCAGTTAGGTAAGACTAGACTATTACACATGTATGCCAAGACCTCCTAAACATATAAAATAGATTGAACCAATTAGCAAATCTGTATGATAGAATGCAATCACCTTTTGTTCTACATGAATTTCTTTCTGCATTTGCTCCCTAAACTTTGTTCTGTGTAATCACACCAATTTTCTAATTAAAGAATTGAACTGCTTGCTTTGATAATCAGGAGCGATTGTAATCAGTGAAATTAAGATAATCGTATCAGCACAAAACACTGCATGCCTCTCTGTCTCTCCCTCTCTCTCTCTTCCCTCTCTCACTCTGACACACACATACACAAACACTCACACATGCACACACATACACACACTCTCTCTCTCCTCCTTCTTCTCCATGTCTCTCTCTGACACACACATCTACACACTCACACGTACACACACTCTGTTTTTCCTTCTCACACATATACCCACACTCACACATGCACACACACATACACACTTTCTCTAACACACATATACACACATGCACAAACACATACACCCTCTCTCTCTCTCTCTCTGACACACACATACACACATTCACACATGCACTCGCTCTCTCTCTCACCCTTTCAATTATGCCCCGAAACACCATGATTGGGCTTTTGTGCCTAGGAGGTTTTACCTTCGAATATTTTTCCCATCATTGTCCTTTGCCATCTCTGGTCAGCTTTGCTGGTGGAGCACCCAACACCCATTGCTTCCTCTCCTCCATGGAAGCTCTGGCTGATGGCCGTAGCACTTGGCTCACCTGTCCTGCTATAGCACACCTTCCTCTCTCTAGGTCTCATTGTGTCTCTGATGTCAGCTCCGTCTTTTAATTCTGCAGAGATGTTGCTTGTCTGTTTTCTTTTAACTCACACTTTAATCCCCTAATCTTCTAGTCAGCCATCTATCTTGACTGTCAGCTGTGTTCTAGGCTACCGCTTCTGGTGCATTAAATGTTTCAAAGTTACTAAGTCTTTTGATCCAATCAAAATCAAAATCATTATCTTTTTCCTACTTAGGGTCTTAAACATTTTTTATTACACGTATAGAAACCATGGACACATTTTTATTATAAATTCCTTTTTACATGGCTTGAGTAGGTGATTATAATCTAAAAAGTGTTTTGATTATTTGAAAATACAAGTTCCTAGCTTAGTACAAAAATGAAACCTTTCATAATTCCTAGAGCTAAACTTTAAATGTAGCACACAAATATATATAAAAATAATGATAAACTAGATGGGTACAAATTGTGAACATTGTTCAAGTCATTATTATGAAATGGTGTTTATTATACTTCAATATATGATAAAGTACTCATTATTATGAAATGGTGTTTATTATACTTCAATATATGATAAAGTACTATCTAGGAAAAGTGAGATGGGGTTATTTAACAAATGGGCAGGATAAAGGGCTAATCTGGAAAAAAAAGAAATCAATTTGTGATGATATTTTTTGATTACTCAGGTAGGGAAAGGGACTATGTTATATAAGAATTTCTTGCAAGTTTTATCCTAAGTACCCATTCTCTCCTGTGTGGAGTTTTGTGATGTTTCCTTGGTGTTATGGTGCTCAACATCCTGCTGCTTAGCCACCAAAGCTATGGGAGTGCTTTGGAGCAGAAACAACATTGAGAATCACAATACATTTTATGTCATGCTATGGCCTTCATTAAGTTGCAGCTGCATTCATCAGTTTAATGTCTAAAAAACTTTTAAATATAGTTAGATGTTTACCTGATTTCCAGAAGGGTAAAGTATTCATAAATAAAATGGAATAAAGGCTATTTATTTATTTTACTTAAATTTATAATTTAAAGTTGGCAGTGAATCTAATATTTATGAAACAATTTGTCTCCAGCACTTTTTTGGGTAATAAACATCAGTGTGGCCAAATGTTACTGCATTCCACTTGTATGTCAATGACAAATATTTATAACAATGTTACTGACAAACGCATAACATTTTTCTTGTAACTATTTTGTTTCTAAAATTAAATACTGTAAAAATAAATAAATAAATAAAAATTAAAAAATTAAAAAACAGTGTCAGAGCCCCAGGAGGCACATTCTGAAAGGTATGAAATTTGTGGAGGTGGCGGATAGGGAGAGAGTTTCAGTTCAAGTATATTAATTCTTCAGATTGCTAAGGATCATACCTTAATACCAAACTGTTATGTAACTAAGTTTCTTTATGTTCTGAGTCACCATTCTCTCCTGTTTTTAAAATTATGACTCTTATGGTAGATGTAGGTTTTGATTAATTTTAGCATGGCAACAAATTAACAAATTATTATTGATACAGGCTTTTCAGTCTGCTCTTTCATGTGCCCCAGTTAGAATCAGCCTCAAATCTTCACAGCATGTAGACTTTCAAGGCATTGGCTACACTTCTGGTTTTTTATTGAATGGAATATATGCTCTTGTAACCTAAGTAAGTATGAGCCTCATGAAAGTGTCTTGGCGCTAATTCATTTACTTCACTTATTCTTTACACAAAGGATTTATTTTGTGAGCAATCTGCCAGATCTTTGCCTACTAGATTGTATTGTAAATAATGGAAGGAAACCCGGACAACCAGAGTGATCTAAGTCCTGTGGATAAATTAGAGGAGTAGGGTGTGTGTGTGTGTGTGTGTGTGTGTGAGAGAGAGAGAGAGAGAGAGAGAGAGAGAGAGAGAGAGAGAGAGAGAAATATTGAGGAGAGAGAAAAAGAGAGAGAAATTTATACTAGAAACAATTATTTCCTAGCACAAAGCATTTGATTCTTTGGGTTTTTGCTTACTGTTTACTTGCTTTTATGTTTGTTTTGTTGTTTTCTTTAGAGACAGGGTCTCACTGTCCTGCCCTGCCTGGAGTGCTGCTGCCTTGAACTCCTGGGCCTAAGTGAGCCTCCTGCCTCAGCCTCACATATTGACTTGTCCAGTAAGGATTCACTTCATCTGAATTGAAAAGGATAGAGGACGTACTGCTTCAGTAATTTTTGTCACTTGCTTAGCTACTCAAATTTCTAGCTCAACCAATTCTTTTGGGTTTAAAGCAAGATGACTTTTGCAGTTCACACTAATAGTTGATGATATATTTGATGAACAGAGGTAAGCTGGAAAACTAGCTGCGACTATTAAAATGGTCATATTTCTGAATTTTTAGGAAATAATTCTCTATATGGGACAAGACCTTGGTTTAGAAGTCACAACTCAGTGACAACACAGGAAGTGCCCGCTTCCCCAACCAAAGCAAATGCATTTTTACTATCTCTAAGTTGACTGAAAGATATCACTTCCAATAGCAATATTTTGAAATATTCCTAAATCCTGACTCATTCCCTCTAATTTTGTTTTTGTTTTTGTTTTGAGACAGAGTCTTGCTCTGTCACCCAGGCTGGAGTATAGTGGCGTGATCTCAGCTCGTTGCAACCTCTGCCTGCTAGGTTCAAGTGATTCTCCTGCCTCAGCCTCCCAAGTAGCTAGGATTATAGGCAACCACCACCACGCCTGGCTAATTTTTGTGTATTTAGTGGAATCAGGGTTTCACCATGTTAGGCTGGTCTCAAACTCCTGACCTGATGATCCGCCTGCCTTGGCTTGCCGGAGTGCTGGGATTACAGGCATGAGCCACCACTCCAGCCCCCTCTAATGTTTCTGACTTACTGTTTACATCTAATAATGAACTTTAAAAAAAGACATCACGAATCAAATGTAAGTCTCCAGTGTATTTAAGCTAATCAGACTTAGGCAGCAGGAAAATAGTGCTCTTGAGCCAGGACTTGCTCTTTAAAGAATGATCTTCATCCCAAAATCTTTCTATTTCCTTGATTATTCATGAAGCAGAAATGCCCTCAGCACTTCTGAAACCAACTGAGGTATTTGATATTCATCCTTATAACCTAGTTGATTCACAGAAAATTGGATTTTAAAAAATGTTTCAGGTAAAAACTGAAAGCGAGTAAATTAAAATAAAATAGTCATCATGCAAGGACATCAGATAATGTTGATTTTGCCTTTGTGGGGCAGTTGTCTTCTGTGAAGGCCTAATACTGACAAACAGTTTGTTCCTGCGCCTTCTGTGGTCATGAGCAGCCTGGGAAGGAGTAGGCTCTGGCAGTTTTGTCGAATCCTGAAGCCTCTGGCCAATGCTGCAATTGGAATTGATAATGTCCTGAGGGGCGGCATTTATCTCTCTTCTTTAATATGTCACACGCCACACATCTTTCTACACGAGCTTCTCTGGGGACCACAGTTATGTATGCTGAATGGGGTATATGTGTGATGATTAGAAGAAAAACGTGCCTGTTAATGAAGTACAAAAAGAAGGATACTGGTTTAACTAGGAACCTGGGAAATAACTGGGTAAATTGTCAACAATTTGACAATGTGGCTTATCTGACTCTGAGTAGAGACCCTGAAACGCCGATGTCTGCATTGTGGACAGGATGTGAACTAGTTCCGCCTCTATAGAGCCATTCTTAGGTGATCAGAAACCATAACCATGAACTCAAAACTATTCTCATGGCTATATGTACATGTATCTTGCATATCAGAAAAAATTACAAATGAATACTATACAGACAAGAAGGCTTAATTATCCTCCAAAATCGCTTTCTTCATACCTCGTAATTACAAAAAAAAAAAAAAACAAAAAAACCACGAACAGGATTTATGCAAATAAAATTATTTAACATTAGATTTTCCATACAGACAGTCTTATAAAATACAATGATAATAAATAATATATGGCTTAAGAAGTTTATAGAGTTTAAAAACACCAGTGTCAGGAACTGTGGCTCTATATGGTGGTAAAAGACACCTAAAATGAAACTCATCCTTTTGACCATTTTGAAGTGTACAACTCAGTGGCATTATACATGCAGAATGCCATGTTTCCGTCACTTCTGTCTGGCCCCAGGACATTTTCATAGCCTCAAGTAGAAATCTTGTGCCGATTAATTAGTCACTTTTCATCTCCCCACTTCCTCTATTTCTGTTCCCAATTGGAAATGTATCCTTTGGTAATTCACATGGCGATTGTATTTTATTCCTGAGGGTTTGGGAAATCTGGTGATCCTGTGGAGTTTTCTCAGATCTCACATCAGACAGACACAAAGACTATGTAAGTACTAAGACTCCTTGATTAATTAAAACCTGACAAGATAAGAATGTCATAAAATTATCTAAGATAAAAGAAAATGCATGATGAAACTGCAGGGTAGGGTGTGACTTCAGTTCCATAAAGGCATTTCTTCGATAGGACTAAAAGACATGTTTGAAAGGAAAGGAAAGTAAGAAATAACTGGAAGTTATTTCTGCAAGTTGTAGTTGAGATTTCTACCACAAAAACTTTGCTTTCAAAGCCACATGCTCAATAACTGTCACCTTTTGGAAAAGCTTTCTCAAAAACTGTCTACTGCCTCCTTTATGCTTCCACCCTGTCCCCCAAATTAATGAAGTAGTAATCAACCATAACATTTCGATGGTATCTTATCTCTCACAATAACATAGTGCTTTTGCCATGGTTTTACAAACAAGGAAACTGAGGCCCTCCCAAAAAAGTCAATGAGCAGAGTAAGTGCCACAAACAGCACCGTGATACAGCCCTTTTGATTCCCAGATTAGTTTTATGTAGTGGTCAGTGACATACTAAGATATTTCTCTCCCCCTTGACTTACCTTTAAAAGACTATATATATATTTAAAAGACTATATATATGCATATGTATGCATGTAAGTATATAGTTATTACATATAGACATATATATGTATTTATATATGGTTATTAGATATATAGCTATTACAAATAACACTTTACTCACATTTTAATAACTTCCACAGATACTGGCATGGTTTCCTTTATTTTTGTTTCTATTAT
Organism: Saimiri boliviensis; assembly: GCF_048565385.1. Classification (NCBI taxonomy): domain Eukaryota; kingdom Metazoa; phylum Chordata; class Mammalia; order Primates; family Cebidae; genus Saimiri; species Saimiri boliviensis. The sequence continues at coordinate 5,324,189 of NC_133464.1, read as the reverse complement.
CTCAAGATGTAAACAAAATTCCAGATTAGTAGTTATGTCAGTTCTTTTTATTTGTAAAAATGAGTCATTTTTTGAAACTGTTTGTTTCTAAAAAAATGGCATAAAAAAGAGCATTTTAAACTTACATAAATTGGCAGAGAATTATAAAGAGAGAAAATAAGAAGTGAAGCATGTATTTATATTGCATGCATCCTGGATTTATTGTTTCTACATCAAGATCTGAGGAAATATGCTCTCAATTTTATGATATTATAATACTGTCACTTTACATCTGTTCTGGAATATATATAGTCAATAATTTATAGGACTGGCTTTGGTAAGCAGACCATTCCTGATTCCCACCAGACAACTTCTACCACAATAGGATATGGTAAAAGTTCTGTGGAATATTTAAGTTTGACAATAGCCTTTTGAATACTTTTTCTATCTTACAGAAACTTGGAAATTTAATCTGTAGCAAATAATAATTATTACTATCAATTTAATGTTAGCTAATTTATTCTTCTCAATGGGAGATAAATAGTTCTAGGGATTCTTCTGTCAGGTTTTAAGATAACGGAGGAGACCGCTCCTGGAACTACAGAGACATGATCACTGAAAATCTGTCCTTCATAAAGCAACAAGAACACTGGCACAGTCAGCTTTTTCAGATTAAGCAAATGCTTCCAACAATCTAAGAAGCATTTATTCAGGGAGAAGTGATTGAACTACGGCAAGAACAGTGTTTTGTGGGGCTTTCGCTTTGGTAGCCACACCCTCTTCTCTCCAGCTCTCCAGTGGCCCTGAAAACCAGCAGCCTTGGAGCCACTGGAGGCTGCAGACTGGGTTTGGCTCTCCTCCAAAAACCCCATTCCATCATCATTTGACACATCTGGCAACTTCCACTCACAAGATTTGTTTTTATTTAAAGTGACTCAGAATAATAAGCTCACTACAAACCTTTTCCCCAGAGCATTTGTGGAAAACAACCAGCAGTTACCCTTTAGCTGTGCAGCAATTGGGACAAACAAGAAGCTGGCCAAAACACTTAGAAGGAAAACTATGGATTGAGATCCTCAGAATCTAGAAGGTTATGCACATGTTCAGAGCTGTGGGTGTACTCATAAGATACCTGGGAAGACCCCAATTTCTCTCCTAAGACTGACCTTAAGGCTTTGCACAAGTAAGAAGTACAGACTAAGGAAAAAATGTGAACTGTCTCCCAGAGCACCACAGGCATGCCAGAGCACAGACACAGTGCTCCTAAGCAAAGTCTGAGAGGTTTATTGGTTCAAGCTGTTTACGGACGTATGTTTAGTCATTGACAACTACAATAAATGAGCAGATTTCAGTGGCTGCACATGACATATAATGTAGACATTGCAGATGCTGTTAAGAAAAGTAATGAAACAAACTAACAACATTAAAAGCAGAAACAGCAACCTACCCTGGAGAGGAGAGTGAATCTGATTTTCAAATTTTCCACATTTTATTATTTATCATGTTTAGTGCTATGTTTGGAAAGTTTGTCCCCTCCCAAGCTCATGTTAAAATTTAATTGCCATTGTAACAGTATTAAGAGGTGGTTAGGCCAGGAGGACTCTGCCCTCATGACTGGTTTAATGCTGTCATCACAGGAGTGGGTTTGTTATTGTGGGAGTGGCTTCCTTCTAAAAGGATGTCTATGGTCCCTTTTGCCCTCCCCTTCTTTCTACCTTACACCATTGGATGACCCAGCAAAAAATTTCTCACAATATGCTAGCCCCTTGATTTTAGACTTCTCAGGATATAGAACAGTTAGAAAATAAACTACTGTTTTTAAAAATAAATTATCCAATCTGTGCATTCTGTTATAGAAGCACAAACCAAACTGAGAAATAGTTAGTTGTCAACCAAAAATTATATTCAAATAAACAAGAAAATATGTTCCATAGAGAGAGAAAAAAGTAGTCAAAGGAGAGGGATTTTAAATAAACAATCATAAAAATGTTCAAATAACTAAAGAAAATCATGTCTAAATAGCTAAAGGAAAGTAGGAGAGGGGCATCTCCCCATACAGAGGAGAAAAATAAAAAGATGAAAACCATGAAAGGAAACAAGTCGAAATTCTGGAGTCGAAAAGCACAGTAACTGAAAAATATACATTAGCAGAAATAAAGTGTATTTAAGCTGGCAAAACAAGCAGGGAATTTAATGATAGCTTGATTACGATGATCCAGTCTGAGGTGGAGAAGAAAAAAATAATGAAGAAGAATGAACACAACCTGAGGGGTCTGTAAAGCACCATCAGATGTATCAACATACGTAATGGAGTCACGGATGAGAGGAGAAAGACAAGAAAACAGAATATTAGAAGAACTGATTGGTGAAAACTTGCTGAATCTGATGGAAAATATTATTCTACACATAAGAAGAAGCTTCTCAGATTCCAGGTAGGATAAACTGAAACAGATCCATGCCTAGACACAACATAATCAAACTGTGAAAAGCTAAAGACAAAACATATCTTGAAAGCATAAATACAGAAGTTATGCTTCACGTACAAAGGTTCCTCAAGCAAATTAACAGCTGACTTCTAATCAGAAACCATGTGAGCCAAAAGGCGATAAGATGGCAAATTCCAAGTGCTAAAAAGGAAGACTGCCAGCCAAGAATTCTATATCCATGGCAACCACACTTCAAAAATGGAGGAATATTAAGACATTCATGACAAACAAAAACTAAGAGAATTTGTCAGTAATGATCTGCCCTTCATGAAATAGCAAAGGGAAACTTTCAGGCTGAAATGAAAGGCATTAGATTGAATTTGCATAAAAGATAAGCAGCACTTGGAAGTTAAACACATAAGTAAATATAAAAAACCGTATTGCATTTTTTATTACTCTAATTTTAAATCATATTTAAAACATAATTACAGAAATAAATAAATATATGTCTGTATAAATGAGCTCACAATGCATAAAGACGGAATTTGTTTGAACGTAATGACCCAAAGTTAGAAGCATAGGGCTAGAGCTGGCTATAGAAAAGCAAAGTTTTGTACCCTATTGAAATTTAGTTGGCATTAATCTGAACTAGATTATTATGAATTAATATATTAATTGTGATCCCTAGGGGAATAATGAGAAAATAAATAATATATGAAAATATACACAAAAGAAGGCAGCAATGGGGCATAGAAAAATGAAACAGATACAATACACATAACAAACAAAAAGCAAAACACTAGGCATATATCCTACTTTATCAGTAATTGCATTAATATAAATGGACTTTATACTCAAAAGGCAGAGATTAGTAGAATTGATTAAAAAGTCATTCAGTTGTATTTTGCCTGTAAGAGACATCTATTGGATTCAAAGACACAAATCGATTGAAAGGAAAAGATGGGAAATCATATACCATTCAAAAAGTAACCCATGGAGAGGTAGAGTACGTATGTTAATATCATGTAACTCAACTTTAATGTAAAAATTGCTATTAAGGAAAAAATAAGGACATTATACAGTGATAAAGGAATTATTCCATCATGAAGACATACAAATTATAAATACATATGTGCCTAACAACAGGGTTTCAAAATACATGAAGCAAAACTGACACAATTGAAAGGAAAAATAGAGCATTTGTAGATATTTGAATATTCCAGTACCTTTCATGGTAATGGATGGAACTAGATAGAAGTTCAGCAAGAAAATAAAAGATTTGAACGACCATATGCAGCAGAAATTTATCAAACCCACTGTTCCACAACAGCAGAATATGCATTCTTCTGAAGAGTGCATGAAGCATTCTCCAGGACAGAACACATGCAAAGCCATAAAACAAGTGTCAGTAAATTTTAAAAGAATTAAAATATTACAAAGTATGTTCTCTGACCATAATGGAATGAAAATAAAAATACTTAATAGATGGAATTTTATAAAATTCACAAATATTTAAAAATGCTCTGTCCTGGACTAAATTTTGTCCTGCCCTGTCCCCTCCCCCCAATTCGTACATTGAACCCTTAGGCCCCAGTAACTCAGAATGTGACTGTATTTGGGAACAAGTCCCTTAAGAAGGCTAATAAGTTAAAAATAGGTCATTAGGGTGGGCTCAAATCTAATACAACTGGTGTGTTAATAAGAACAAATTTGGACAAACACAGTGTGTGCCATCAGAGAGTCACATGAGGACACAGTAATGACACACTGAGAAGGCAGCCATCCACAATCCAAGAAGAGAGGCCTCAGAGGACATCAAACTACCAACACCTTGATCTTGGATTTCCAGTTTCCAGAACTGTGAGAAAATAAATTTCCATTGTTCAAACTGCCCATCTGAGGTCTCTTGTTATGGTAGCCCTAGCAAACTACTAAATTAACCAAAATACTCCTGAATAATCAATATATCAAAAAAGAAATCAAAATAGATATTATAAAATAATTTTAGATAAATGAAATGAAAACAGTACATACTAAAATATTTAAGGTGTAACTAAAGCAGTTCTTAGAATTTTATAGCTGTAAACACTCATCTTTCTTTGAGAATTTTATTTTCAAGAAAAGCTTTAGATTCACAGCAAAATTAAGAGGAATGTTTAGAGATTTTCCATACATCCCTTGCTCTGACACATGCATAGCCTCCCCTGTTATTAATTCCCCCACATGAATGTTACACTTTTTATAATTGATAAATCTACATTGACAGATGCTAATGACACAAAGTCCATAGTATTAAACGCCTGTATTTAAATAAATTAATAACCTGACTTTTTATATTCAAAAATGAGAAAAATAGTAAACAATGTCCAATGCCAATAAAAGGAATGATATAATAAAGATGTGAATAGAAGTAAAAGAGATATAGAAAATAGAAAAATCAATAAAACCAAAACTTAATTCTTTGTAAAGATCAACACAATTGAAAACCTTAACTACCATAACCAAAAAAAAAAAAAAAAAAAAGAAACAAAAAACTGACCAAAACAAAACTTAATAAAATCAGGAATGAAAGACGATACAATAATGCTTCCTTACCTATGATTTTACTTTTCATGGTTTTAGGTACCTATGATCAATCCTGTTCCAAAAATAAGAAAAAGAAAATTCCAGAAATAGATAATTCCCAAAAGTTTAAATTACACAGCATTCTGAATAGCATAGTGAAATCTTGTGCCATCTGACTCCCTTCCATCTGGAACATGAATTAACTCTTTGTCCAGAATATATACTGTGCACACTACCTGCATGTTAATCATCACTATTGTCTGCTCTTGCCATCTGACAATTGGCATTATCATGGCTCAGTGATCTAGTATCACCTGGAACACAGTCACAAACCATTTTCTGACCTGTCATCAGAAGGTCAGTTATAGCCTAAAGCAACATCACAGCATCTATGTCTCCTCATCATATAGGCATTTTATAATCTCAGATCATCACAAGAAGAGTAAGGGTGAGTATAATATAATAAGATATTTTGAAGAGAGAAAGAGACCATATAACTTTTATTTCAGTATATTGTTACAATCATTCCATTGTTTTATTGTTATTAATCTTCTCTGCCTAATTTATGAATTGAACTTTATCATAAATACGTATGTGTAGGTAAAAAAACATTGTATATACAAAATTTTGTTCTACATGAAATTTCAGGCATACACTGGAAATCTTGGACTGTATTCCCAGAGAAAAGGGGAGTGTACTGTACATTAGAATCAAACTTAAAATGAATTAAAAGGTAACACTAGAAAAATTATATGCCAAAAAATTAGTCCACATGAAACAAAAGATTTCCTAGCAAGACACAAATCCTGATAGGCTTATAACGAATAGATTTAATTAATAAAATCCACAAAGGAAGGCCCAGGCACACATGGCTTCATGGAGGAATTCTTTCAAATGATTAAAGAATAATTAATAGTAACTTTCATAAATGCTTTCAAAAAGTTGAACAGGAAGGTGTACAGCCTAACACACTCTATAAGACCAATCAAATAATAATATCAGTAACAACAGGTATGCCAAAATGTAAGATCAAGAGAAACAGTAGACAAGTAGAAACTGACTCACAAGTGATACACATGAGATAGTTATCAGATTTGATTTCCTAATAACTCTAACCAATATGTACAAGAAGTAATGACAAAACCTTCTACCAGGTGATTAAAATCTATATGACAGTATCAAATGGGAAGTCCAGGACTAAAAAATAATGTGACAAATTAAAATTGAATTGATGGGTTTAATAGTTGATTATAGATGGCTGAAAAGGATTTCACACTGTGGCAGAGCAGCAGAAAATATCCAGGGTAACATATTGGGGGAAAACAAAGGAAAGCCCTAAGAAATACAAAGAACACGAGGATAATGCTGAACATACATCTCAGTGTGATCCTTGAGGAGGAGAAGGAATGAAATGGTTTCAAGGGATAAATGCTAATTCAGTTTTCAGAACAAATTCAAGATATTTAGCCAGTGATTCAAGAACTACTGCAAATCCCTCTAATACAGGCGTCCCCAAACTTTTTACACAGGGGGCCAGTTCATTGTCCCTCAGACCATTGGCGGGCCACCACATACTGTGCTCCTCTCACCGACCACCAGTGAAAGAGGTTCCCGTTCCTGAAATGCAGCGGGGGGGCCGGATAAATGACCTCAGGGGGCTGCATGCGGCCCGCGGGCCATAGTTTGGGGACGCCTGCTCTAATACATGATTATGATCCCATTTGTTCTCTGTCTTCTCTTCCACCAGTGCCCAGTAGATTAGACACTCTATGAAGGCAAGATTGTTTTCTATTTCTTCTCTGTACACCTGCACCTCTTGGGACAGTGATAACTATTAATACGTAAAGGACACTCACTAAATATTTGTTTCATTTGCTCTGATCTCAATCCAGTAACTGCACACTGGATTGGGATCGGAGAATCTGGGTCGGCCTGGTAATGAAGACCTTAGACTTGGCTTACAATCTTCAGGGTTTAGTCAGGTCCAGTTTTGATCAAGTTGAGTAGGAAGGAAGAAATCTTAAACCCGTGGCCAAAGTGACATGAAATGACTTTTAACTAGTTAAGACTTAGGTCTCTGGGGCTACGGTGGGTCTCAGCCACAGCTTGACTTCAGGGTGCTTCAAGCTAATTGGCCCATAATTCCCTTGCTAAGGCTGGAACCTAATGCAGCCTTGACTTCATGCCTGGCCCTCATGAGTCTTCTTGTCCAGGAGGGTAGCTGGTAGCAGTCTTGAGTGTCTTGTGAGTGCATGTGGATCTGATTCAAAACAGAAGCAACTACTTAAGGTATGATTGAGCAGCTCACTTGAACAAGGACTTCAGGCAGAGCCCACCAAAGCTCCAGCAACCTGGCTAGACCCTCTTATCATGAACCTACTGTTGCCAGGCTGGATGGGAACAAGCTAAACAGTCCTTGGATGCTGATTCTCACGGCTGTCTATGCTTCTCAGTATTCCAGTCATCAAGGAACACAGGGCTCAATGGACACACCCTTGACTGCCTGGATTTAATAATCTGGTGACAGAACACTGGAATTTGTATCTTTATGAAGTTTGGGTCAGGATCTAAAGCATAGTGAGGGTCAGGGGTCATTGCTCAGACTCAGGCTCTGACTGGCGGCCTCCCCATCCACTGCGGCCTGAGCACCTTCTGTGAGATCACCCTGATGATTCCAGGGGGATCCAGCTGCGTATGCATGCACTGAGAATCCTGTGTGTGCTCAGGGACCCTGTAGGACACATGGCACTAGAGGCTGACGTCTCGGTGGCAAATTAATGAGACAGGACCTTCCGTCAAGTCTTATCTTTGCCACTTACTAACTCTGTCACTTCCAAATGAGGCATTTAGAGGTAATTTCCTGAGACTGTAAAATCTTAGCAGTTTTTCTCAGAATGTCTTTAGGGGACCATCTGCACCAGAATCTCCTGGAGTGTGTGTGTGTGTGTGTGTGTGTGTGTGTGTGTGTGTGTGTTTTAAATACACAATTTTAGATCCCACAACAAAGCTCTTGAATCAAAGGATTGAAGAGATGGGACTAGGGCCTGATTCTAACGGGGGCAGAAATAGCTTCAAAGGTGCAAGAATGGGATTCTGGGGGACAAAAACTCTTAGCTAAAGCAATTGTTTGTGACCCTCCATCCAGCCACACTCCATAAGCAGATATCCCAGCCTGTTTGCGTTATTACAGTTTCATGGAAGGTGAAGGGGTGATAATAAAAAAACAGATTGAGAAGCCTTGACTTAGGGAAATTCATCTTAATAAAATTCTCAAGTTATTCCTAAAGTTTGAGCTCTACTTAGGAAAAGAAATCTGCATTTCAGCAGCACTGCTGTGCAAATAGATGTTTCTGTGGTGTTGATAACATAATTTCTATACTCCTGCTTTCTGCTTCTCTTCTTGGTTGACATGTTAATGAGATGAGAAAACATTTTCAAAGGCTTTCTTAGAGGACTATCAACTGTATGGAAATTCTCCTACATATATTTTTAGAAGTCTTCACATTGATGTTTTCATTATCATTTCAGGAGGAAAAAAATGACAGTGGCTTAATACTTTGTTGCTATTCATTGTAACTTCTTTATTTAGAAATAAAATCAAACTTACAGAAAACTTTCACAGTTAACACAAGAACTCCCATATGCCCTCTAACCAGGTTTACCAGTTGCTAACTTCTTACCACATATGATTGTCCTTCCCTCTCTCTGAAAACCATCTTCTGCAGGGCGTATAACTGGAACAGAATTGAGAACCCAGGTATGCTTTGCTTTATTTTCCTTTCCTCTGTTGATGTTAAATGTAACACCTTTGTGAACACAAGAGCCGCTGTGGTGGAGATTGTGTGAGAGTAGGTGTAGACTGCTGTGCACTCACATGTCCACACCAGCTAATGGGATCTCCAAAGAGCTTACAGATGAATGGGTGCAACCCAGTATCCAGAAACACAAAATAAACACTGACAACCAGGTGGACTATATTGTGTTTGGTTATTGCTGGTGATGGTGGGGATCAGCTGCGTAGTCTGTTAAAGCCACTTAGCAAATTTTATGATGGATTTTAGTCCATTTTCACCCCAGTAGCTGAAGATTTAGAGAATGAATGTTTCTTTTTAAATATCAAATCATGCCCCTCACACAGGCATCTCAATGGTGTTCTGCTGCAGCTTGATGATGAAGCCACAAATATACAATACATGCTGAATCTGTTCCAAGCGGCAACACTATAAAAGGAAGCCTGCGCTTCGTTATTCTATTTGGACCCCAGATGGCTGTTTTCCTTAGGCTGTTTCCTTGCAGATTTTGTCATAACGGAAAGACTCTGAGTGGTCTCCGTTTCATTTCACTGGCAGCTTCAGCCATGTTAATACAAGGTTGCTATGAACCTCTCCCTTTTTGGATAAAGCATTTTAAGTGAAATTTGGGTAGTTTCCCACTCAGTAATTCTGAGGCCAAGAAAATTGATCTTGATCTCGGTTGTGATTGTGAAGTTTTATTGTCGGTTGCTGTTTGGGGTTGAGGGCACAATCACTGGAGTCCTGTCACTGCACTTGTGTTCTAGATTCATCATGTACCTGCAGCTTCAGGGAACCAGGCAACATAGCAGAGCCTCAGCTTCCTTATTAGCAAAAGAAAGAGTGACAATTATAGTATTTGTGTTAGAGAGGTGTCGAGAGAATTAAAGTAATTCTTACACGTAAGGTACTTAGAACAGGGTTACACCAAAGATGTTCAACATGTGTTAGTTCCATAATTTTCTTCTCAAAATTGTTATAAAGTACTTACTACACAAATGATATTTTCTTCTTTATGTCTTCATATTTAGGTCCCTTACAATTTCAGTTTTTAAACCCTAGCAGAGTCATGGAATTTAGCTCACTACTATTTGTATATGCAAAGAATAACCTATTTCTCTATTTCGCCAGTAGTTGATTTTGTCTTCTGCGTGAGTCCTTACTCATAGTAATGATGGGCAAGCCCGTCAATATTGAGTCTGTGGTTCTAGTATGGTTCCATCTTGATCATGTAAATAGCCCTCTCAAAAAAAAACTGTCCTATCTAGGACAAACAAAATACACATTGCCCTTTTCTCACTAGAATGATGCCTGGCTGGATGGAGAAAGAAGCTTGTCTTCCTCACCTGTTTCTCTGTGTTGAGACGGACCTTTGGAGAACTTGAATGTAGCCTGCTCTCATTCCCGGGCATGCCTGGGCAATGTTATTTATGAGTTTCTTTTTTCTTTTCTTTTTTATTTATTTATTTATTTTTTTTTTTGAGACAGAGTCTTGCTCTGTCACCTAGGCTGGAGTGCAGTGATGCGATCTCAGTTCACCACAACCTTGGCCTCCCGGGTTCAAGTGATTCTCTTGCCTCAGCCTCCTGAGTAGCTGGGACGATGGGATTACAGGTGCATGCCACCATGCCTGGCTATTTCTTTTTTTGGATTTTTAGTAGAGACAGGGTTTCACCATTTTGGCCAGGATGGTCTCAATCTCCCGACCTCATGATCTGCCAGCCTCAGCCTCCCAAAGTGCTGGGATTACAGATGTGAGCCGCTGCTGCACCTGGCCTCTTTACGAGTTTCATGACTGCCCACTGTAGTGACCTGGCGCTCTCCCGTGCCAGCTCCTGACAGCCAACTGTTAACATTCCAGGAATTTTGTGAGTTGGTTATGAAACAGTTAAGTTACACCTATATTAAAAATTGAATGGCATGAACTTACAATGGAGTAGATCGTATTGAAAGCAAAGGTAGTAAAGATTCACTTTCTCCATGCTCAGCATTCTCCTTTGCCTTGTATATGCTCTCCTTTGTTCCACTTCTGTTTAATAAATTATACACTCATCCTCCAGGTTAGTAATGCTTAATTTGCCTCACTTACATTCTGCACTTAAATTCAACATTTAATAACCAGAAAGTTTGGAAAATTCAGAATAAATCTTAAAATGTGGATTCTATGATATTATTACTATGGAGTTTTATCGCACATATTCATTCCAGTCATTTATTGATCCTTGTGCCTGGAGCATGCTCCATATGTTGTCTTGTTTAATTCTCACAAGAGCCCCATGAAGTGAGTACAACTGTCCATTGTTTCACTGACAAAAAACTGACATGTAAAGTTTAGTAGCTTTATAGGTCTCACACTGAAACCTATGTAACTCCAAACCCCAAAATATGAATCACTGGTTTCTATTATGTATAACTCACTGTGTGTCTGCATAATGGATTCTGCATAAAAATCTGATTGCATTTCACTAGTATTATAACATGATACAATCTACTTCACACTGTCTTTGTAGTGAGACCACACTTATGCCAGTTCTTTACAGAATATAAAAAAAAAATCAATATTAGTTAATTCATGATGGATAATTTCATTTCCTAAAAGGATAAATACTAGAGTAAAAGCATTGTTTGTCATCTGAGGAAACCATTGGCAAATGTATGAAATGAACTTTGTATTATCATGAAAGGGATTTTAAACATTAAGAGTAAAGAGTACATGAGGTTGCAAGAAGGGCCTTCATTTATTTGATATATATAGAGAGAGGTGCAGAGAAAGGGAGGGAGGAAAAGCATCTCCATACCACGTAGCAGGACTATTCTTAGAAATTCAGTGAAGAACAAGAGCAACAATGGCCGTGGCCTCCTCGACTTTCCTTGTAACAGCAGGGAAAGAAGATAACCCAGTTGGCAAATGAATATAACATGAGCTGTCAGGTTACAGCTGATCCTACAAGTTTGCCACCTTTGAAAATGCTTTAGTAACACATTACTCAATGTTAGCAGATTCTAGGTTATGATTCCTTGGTAATGCAAAGATGTGGACATGCTTCTATTCAGGAACTTCTTCCTGGATGTGCCCCAAGTGTACGCTGATGTAGGGAAAGATTAGACAGGGCACACAGTGTGACTGCACCCAATGTCCAAAGAGCTTAGCCTTCCTGGAGAGGAAACCTGGCATGAGTGACAATGTCTGCTGAGACCCATATTGCCTTCTGTGATATGCTGTTAGATTTGGGGAAGATGGTCAGAAACTGGACGTTGGAACATGTAAAAGATTGGAGTGCCGTAGGAAAGAAGGCACCTTCAGGAAACATTTCACGTTACAGATCAAGTTAATGGGAAGACAGTATGCCTCAGTGAGGTATGAGTTTGAACCTGAGCCATTTCGTACAGTTCTTTGTTATGATGAAATAAAAGAGTAGCTGTTGCTTTAATTTTGTGTGTGTGGAAAATGCACTAATGGTATTTTATTAAAAGTATGACATTGCTGTTTGTAGTGGAAACCATTATAGGGCTTGCGGGATTGAAGATCCTTTCTGTGGGGCTTGTCTTACCGCTTCATTTTAAGTAGCAGAGAATGTAATACAATCAGTCAATCTCTTAATACTCTGTGGCATTCCATGTGCTAATGAATTCACCTTTGCTGTTCAAATGGAAATACAGGTCACCTTTCAACTATGAATTTATTCTAGTAATTGGTATACAGTTTGATCTATTTAACTTAACTAATCTGGGTATATGTGGTTTTGTTCTGAAGTGCTTTGTGAGGATGGTAGAAACATTGCCAAGGGCTAATGGCACCAGTGGAAGGTTAATGCGCAAAAGTAAACTTTTATTGCTTTAAGCCAATGGGCCTTTATGAATTAAAAAAAAAAAAAAATCAGTGACCTAACGTGAACCTAATGCCCATGTGAACCTAGTGAAGTAATTTCTTCCTTTTTGCTTTTTTGTTCTACAATGGATTCATACACCAGACACTTTGAAACAGTAAACTTTAAAAATTTGTTTCACTTTCTCATTCATTTGCATGGTTGTAATAGGAAATTGCATTACCCAACAGTGGAATAAGTTTGAAGGTGAAGAGAAACACGAGCAATCATCATAGTAAAATAGGGTCAGATGGCACAGAAGCCGTCGTCGTTGGTGTTCACAGCTGTTAGCATTTTAGATCCTAATGAAAGGCTACGCATTTTGTTGCACCGTGGAAGAAGGACTCGCTGTAACTCCATTCTCCTCTCTGTTGTTTTCAGTGCTTCGTCTCCTGAAGGAGGGGGCAGACCCCCACACCCTCGTCTCCTCAGGAGGGTCCCTGCTCCATCTGGTAAGAACCGCGACAATCAGTGCCAGCATGTGGGGACACCCAGGGGAGAATACATTGCAGGTTCAAACTCAGGAACAAAATATACATCTTGCAGATGATATCAGAAAAATGATGTGTTCCTAATTAATATGTTTGGATAATAAGCTGAAATTATTATTAGTGATTACTGCATTGACATTTACAAATCTTTAATCAATGAAGTTAGCGTTTCTGCCCTAAACAAATCACTTAAAAATTTTTTATTGCATTTTAGGATTTGGGATAGCATTCAACAAATAAGTCCAATAACATTGTATCAATTATGTAATATTAGGCAATCATCCTTTCTTTTTTCCTACAAGTTGTCTTTATACCTCTAATGAAATTTTACTATACTTTGCTCATGATCCAGCTCATATAAATGTGAATGAAACCTACCTTGTAGTATTTTAGAAACAAAGCAGGGGGGTAAGTGAATAAACAAATAACTACATTTAAAAATATATTATAAATAACTACATTTCAAAATATCATGTTAGGTTCATGTGCAAGAAATTTTTGCTGGTTCTGTTAGGGGCAAAAATAAAGTCAACAGGTATTCAATTTGGTGATCTTTCCAACTAATTTGAAGATAGGAATTTAATTTTGAAAAATATAGAAATTAATGTAAGATAACAATCTAATTTATGATTGTCTCTCAAGACAAAAAAATAATGCTGTATTTCTTCCCATTATAGCAAACTGTAGCAGAGGGGGTCACGCCCTTAACTTCCAGAAGCTCCTTAGCATCACATAAATTTTCAACCTTGATTGCACCTGGGAATTACGTGGGTGGTATGAAAATACTGACACCTGACTCCCAACCTGAGCTGAACAAGGATTTTGATCTATTTTTTCTGGGATGTAGCTTGACCACTGGGAGCTGTTAAGACTTCCCAGGTGATTCTAATTCATGGCAAAAGTTGAGAAAAACAGTATGAAAGAGAAACTGCTTTGTACCAAAGGCTCAGAGATCTGGAATGCAAGTTACCGTGTGATGTAGTCAGCAGAACAGGAAAAGAACAGACAATTTGTGATAGGAGACAATTTGCCAAAAAATATAGGTGATTTCTCTCTAGCATTGGAAATAGATACAAAGAGAGATTTCCAGGTAACCTCTTCCTGCTCTGGAATATTTTGGTTCTGAAACTTCTCAACACTCAGACCCTTACATGGCTTCTATGATATGTTCAAGGAGCCATGTCTCATTAGTTCCTGGATCCTAGGTTTAATTCCAAGGAATCCTAGACTAGGGACGTTCTGCTAAGAGCCTTCCGTTGATAAATATTCTCTTCATGCCAAATATCATAAGCCTATTTTTCAGGAGGTGTAGTTATCACCATGTTTGCATGTCCCAGTAGAAGACAGACCTCTCCCATGAACAAATCAGTACAAGTCATTGTTGCTGTTACTAGGAAAGTGTTATTTCTGTGTATTTATGTGTGAGAGAGGATGGAAAGGAGAAGGAAGAGGAGAGAGAAGGGGAGCAAGAGGCACAGGGGACAGGGAGAGACTCACTTCTTCACGTGTATATATATATATATAAAACACATAAATATATATATATATATATAGATAGATGTTAGCTTGGTATTTTACGTTGATTTTGATATTTTTCAGAATTAAGTTCCTATCTTTAAATTAGTTATAAAGACCACCAAATTGAATACCTGTTGACTTTAACTTAATTTTTGTCCCTAACAGATATATATATGTGTGTGTGTGTGTCTCTGTGTGTGTGTATGTATGTACATATAATCAAACTTTTAATGAACACATACGTCTCTGTACTCCCAATCAACAAATCAGCAGGTGCTTTCTTGATCTTGGAAATAAAGCCGGAACATCACCATCTCTCTTCCCCTCGACAGCTGCCAGCCAGTTTTAAACCATCGTCTCTCTTTTCTGGATAAACAGCTTTCTCACTCCTCTCCCAGGTTCCACCTTTGCCTGCACTATACTGTTTCCCACTCACAGCCGGGTCGTGTCACTTCTGTGTCTGAAATGCTCCCACAACTTTCCTTCTCTCGTAAGTAAAAGCCGAAGTCGTGCCTATGGCCACAGCGCGATCTGTCTCCAAGCCCCAGCTGCCATTGCAACTTCTGCTCCAGTCACTTTCCCTCTGCGCTCTGCTCTGCTGACGCTACGTTGCTGCTCATTGAGCATGGGTCCCTGCTCCTGTTCCATGTGATATTGCTGGGTTTCCACAAAGCACATGCCTCCCAGAGGTCATGCCTCGCTTGCCGACTTGCTGTGGGTCTCTTCTCAACGTGATCTAAAGGAGCAGCCCTCCCTGGCTTCCCTGTGGGGTATAATAACTTATCACTGATGCCTCGCAGGCAACTCCACTTCCATCCCTTTATCTTGTTCTTTCCCATCTTTTATGGCACACTTGTCACCAAACCTATCGTAGCTTCGTGTGATTATTTTCTACTTCCTAGAATGTTAGCTCCATCAGAGATGGGACTTGTCATATTTTCATAAATATTAGAATGCCAAAGAGAGAGCCTGGCAATTGGAGATGCTCAGTAGATCTGTTAAGGAGATAAGCTAATTAATTGTTACTACTTAATTAATATCTGACACTGTGATAGGTGTTGGGGGTGAAAAGATGCAAAATGCATATACTGTGTGCATCTGAGGGAGACAGAAAAATAAACTGCTGATTGCAGCAGACTAGAAGGATAGGCAGATGATAGTGAGGGAGGCAAACAGTGGGGCCACTTGGATGCTTGTGGGCATCAGCTAGAATTTTTGTCCCTAACAGATATGTGTGTGTGTGTGTGTGTGTGTGTGTGTGTGTGTGTGTATGTATATATAATCAAACTTTTAATGAACACATACGTCTCTGTACTCTCAATCAACAAATCAGCACTCTCCTGGTCTAGCTTAATAACCCTTTTGTCCAAGTTCTCATAACATATACTCCTTGCTTCTCTGTAGATACTGTCACAATGGGGTATAATTAATGGAATATATGGCTTTTTCTCTCTGCTGGACTTAAATCAAAAACTGTGGCTGTCTTGGATACTTTTCTGTTCCTAGGATGTGAGGCATAGTGAATACTCAATACGTAGTCAATGAATGAATGAATGAGTGAGCTCTAAGGATGTAGAAGTCTCTTTGGGTGAAGATCTAGGTGACAGTATCAAGAGTATAATCTAGGTGTAGGTAACAGTAGAAAGATTCGGAAACGGTAGAATCTGAAGGGAAAAGAAATGAGAAGATTAAAGTGATGAGGTGGATGGAAAGCTCTTTATTAACTCTCAACCCAGTGCAAGAAAACTGTATTTTTATGTTATTATGCCAAGGTTGTGAGACTAAGCCAAAGCGGAGCATGAATCTGGAGGACAGGCAAGGAGACCTTGTGGCAGCTGAAGGAGGGGGTGTTCAGTGCTGAAGTCCCCTTTTCCTGGGGTTGCCAAGTAAATAAAAACAAATGAAAAATTGCAGGTTGCCGGAGAGATGAAATTAAAGGGTTTCAAAATGTCTTAGGTTCTGAAAAAGGCAATTTAGCCATCTGAAATGCCAGGTGTGAGTAGCTGTGCTGTTGGTGTCACCTTTTGAACATCCCACGTTATGGAGCCTGATGCTTCGTCAGCACTGAGCTCTAATTATCGAAGATCAGCGACTTTGTGGGAAAGGCAGAATGTGTGTGGAGCATCAAGAATAAGCCGCAGAAATTGCTGAGTTGTGTATGTTTACCTCGATTGTTATTAAAGGTGGATATTTGAGAAACATATTTTAATATTTGGGGGCATATAACACATTTAGTTTTATTTTTTTAATAAAATTTTAACAAATACATCTGAATCAATCTCTTTGCCCCACCATTTATTAAATGATGTGTGTTAAACATACAGCAGGTGTCAGGTACTCTGACAGAAGGGGAAAAATCACAAAAAGTAACAATGTCTGTATCCAAGTCATCAATCAGTCTCACAAAGATGGTATAGAAGAAACCTTAGATTTAACTCTTTGCAAAAACATTGTTTATGAAGTAAAAAACTGTGTTACATAGGCTTTGCTAAAATGTCTAGGGTTTTGTTATTACCTTTATTCAATGAGCAGTTGAGAGGGAGCTCCCAATGGTAATTGAACCCTCTTGACTGGAGTAGGAAATTCAGTCTCTTTTAATTCTGTGCTGTGACAGCCTCAGACTATAGCCAAGCTCAGGTGAAATATATTAGAGATAAGAACTCTCTTTCTTTGATCAAGTGAATTCTAGTTGTAACATAGATATAGGAATTTAAACAGTGGAATTGAAGTAGCTGTTATAAATATTGAGCTATAACGTATTTGAAACTATGTCCAAAACATATTATACATACCAAAAGCAGGTCACAGAATAGTGCATATAGCACAATCAGACGGATGAGAAAGAGAGAATCCTTTTAAGAGACAACAGAGGATCCTGAAGACCAGATAAGCAATTTTCAACAGTTACTCAGGTTGAGCAAAGGGGGGCAAGGTCTTTTAACTTTTTTCTATTTCCTTTTACAAATTACTTGAACATTTTTAATAATAAAATGTATGATTCATATAATAAAAGTAACAGATAAAACTAGTTAAGACCATTTTTATTCAAATGTTTGATTTTGAATAATTCGATAATTTTGCTGCTCTAACAAGAAAATGTGGCACTCAAGACTGAGTGGCTCTTGGTGCTTCACCATCAGTTTCTCTGAAGGCTTCGGTGCTCTAAGAAGCAGAGATAATTAGCAATTGACTGTGGTCGAGGCTGTTCAACAGCCTCACAGCTTCAAAATCTAGCAGAAAAGACTGTTTTGTAAAGAGGCAGAATATTGGGATTCTAGAGAAAATGCCTAGAGAAATACCTTATTTTTTTTTGAATGTCTAGGTGTTAAAGAACAAAAATAGTTGGTGTGTGGAAGTTGCCCATCAGTGACCTTGCCCGCCCACCTGGACTTTGGCCATTGAATGCCCAGCACCCCCCACCCCTTTTTTTTTTTTTTTTTTTTTTTTTTTCGGTTTCCTGGAAGAAAAAGAGGAAGAGCTACAAGAGCAGACTCTAGCAAGAACATGGATCACAGCAGAAGACAATATCCCCTCTGCATGAGGGGTGGTATTGCACCTGGACCCCCATTCCACATCCTCCAAGGACCTCACAGAGGCTGTTTCTGCATGTTCCTTGGAGGACGTGGAATGGAGGCCCCATGGAGGATGCAGCAGCAGGAAGCAGGGTGCAGGCAAAGGGCAGGGAAGAGAGAGGGCACAGCCAGGCGAGTTTGGCGATTCTGATGTCAGAGTGTGAGCCGTGCAGGGTGCTGCCTGGTGCTGGCAAACAGGCAGTGGAGGGGCCAAGGACTGTGAACAAGAGACTCTTTGCATATCCCCAGGGGTGCCATTCAAGATTCAAAATCCTGGCTGGATGTGGCTTTTTTCAAACTCAGTGTCTTTTGGGTCTTTGAGAACCATAGCATCCATAATTGAAAAGTCCTGGTTCAAAATTTTAGATCATTAGTGAAATATCCAGCTGAACCTCAGATGAGAATCATAACCTTGACCTGCCTGTGGGTGTATTTTTATCATGACTCCCTGCAGGCATGACTTAGGGGCAAAAGAGCAGCAGACGAGTGCATTGTGATGATGCTTCAAATGCCACCAGAAACCCAGTGGATGAGTTTTCCATTTTTTAAGAATATACCACACAGGCCTGATTCACTCCACATCACATGATCTGTGATGGGAAAGGGCCCAGTGAAGTTACCAGCTAGATTTTGTATTTTGTTTTTATATCTTTGTGACAACAACCCCAAGTTATTAAGAATCAGAACTCTTTCCTGACAGGGTGAAGGCAGGTAAGAAGGCATTTTTCACAAACTTCGTATAGAATTGTAGCTCCCTTAAGAAAACTTGCAGACATCCGCCTTCAAAGCCACTAGTAACATCTTTCCTATAGAAACTAGAATTTTGTAGCGAGAAAGGTTTCCTTACTTATCAGCCAGAAACTCACCTACCAAGAAAGTTCTTCTTTAAGCAACCCTAATAATTTATGTTACCCTCTAGTACCAAACTGCTTAAATTTCCACAAATGGCTGCTTTCGGTCCTCCTCAATATCTTGCTCAGGCTGTTTCTTGCTTAGTCTGGTTCAATTGGCTGGAAGGTGTGGCTCTCTGGAATGCAATAGAAATAATAAATATAATTCAGCTTGCAGCATTCTGGGTAGTTTATCTATGGCTGGATAACCTGGAGTATAATATTTGCCAGAGAGAAGATCATGAAAACCAAAAATAAGTATGTTCAAGGTGACACTACAATAAATAGGATCCTTCAGTGTGATATGGTCGTGAAGTAGATGTGAGTTTGCACAGATCCAAGCACAGGCTGGAAGGGCTGTCCTGTAGCATTGCTGTTGAATACAAACCAGCGTGTGGAAGTTCCAGAGTGATGTTCGATTTTGAGAAATCACAACACATTTAAATGTATTTTGTATAAATTGCTCTCTTTTCTCCCCCACTTTTCCTCTCTGTCACTGTTTCTGACTTTCGTTATAGAAATGTTATTTGAACTACTGAGAACTCAAACATAGGACAAAACATGGACAGTATCTCATTCAAATTATACACATCACTTCGCTGTTTCTTTCCCCATAGCTACCTAAAATTTCAGAGATTTTTTTTTTTTTTAATTTACTAGTAGAACTGTGCCTGGCACATGACTTTTGCTAAGACAGCCCAGGATCAAACTGGATGCCTTCCTAGTAATTCTTTCTCTAGTCTCTTCTGCCATGACTGCTCTGTAACCACTATAGAGAAGAGAAGGGGAAGTCTACACCGTAAAACACGCAGACTTGTGAAAACTCGTGTTAAAATAGATCCAACCCTCATTTTAAAAATTGGTGAAAGATAACCTTTATGTATGAACCACAGAGTTTGGCTTGAACCTTCAGACTTGATGTGTGATTTATAAATATTTGTAATGATTTTCTGATTTACTGAGTGATAGATATCTGGGTCATTCATGACATGTTCATTAGCCAGTCAGAAGGACCAGAATCTAGAAAATACCCCTAACTCCAAGACAGAAAAGAAAAAAAAAAAAAAAAAAAAGAGGCCGGGCGCGGTGGCTCAAGCCTGTAATCCCAGCACTTTGGGAGGCCGAGGCGGGTGGATCACAAGGTCGAGAGATCAAGACCATCCTGGTCAACATGGTGAAACCCCGTCTCTACTAAAAATACAAAAAATCAGCTGGGCATGGTGGTGCATGCCTGTAATCCCAGCTACTCAGGAGGCTGGGGCAGGAGAATTGCCTGAACCCAGGAGGCGGAGGTTGCGGTGAGCCGAGATCGCGCCATTGCACTCCAGCCTGGGTAACAAGAGCAAAACTCCGTCTCAAAAAAAAAAAAAAAAAAAAAAAAAAAAAAAAAAAAAAAAAAAAAAAAAAAAAAAAAAAAAAAAAAAAAAAGAAAAAAAAAAAAAGACAACACATTTTAAATTCAAAGTTCCCTTTGTGATTTGGTTCCTATGATTTTCAGTGCTTTCAGATGAATCAGTAATGTGCATTGTGCTGAGTTTGTATATTAAGACATATTACCTTTGTTTAGAGACAATTAAAAATGAGTGAAAGAGTGCATTGCAAGAGAAGCCGTAAGCTGCTGCTGCAGTGTTGAAAGTATCTGTGGACACATTCTAATCATACAGTCAAAGGCTTGGGCAGCCTGTGAGGAAGGAACTCTTCATCACCTTGCTCTCTCAGTTTGTCTTAGGAGGCAGATATTTTAGTCATGGATTGGGATACCAGAACATAATACTTCCGAGTGAAGCCAATCTTGCTAAATGACAAACCACAGGGATGGATAAAGATTGGTGGAGTCCAGAGGAATGACATTTTGGGGTTCTTAGGTGGAGGAAGTGATGTTGTTAATGTTTCCTCTGTTGATGGTGCTCTAAGTGGAGAGAAGGCTGTCATGATGGTCCTCAAGTCTTCCATGACAGAGGAGTGACCAGGTTGGGAGAAGAGGTAGTACATAAGGACAGTGTAAACCTTAGAAAGAAGCACATCAGTGTATGCATGCAGTGATTCTAGAAGAATCAACAGTGAGCTCAGAAAATATCCAAGCTGTTTCAGGGTCCTGTGGAAGAATAAGTTTACCTACAGTGGGCAATGCTGCAGGAGAGATAGTGTTTTCAGGCAGACTGACTTCCTTTTAGGTTCTTTGGACATTTCCAGAAGTGGAAATTGGGCTGGATACCCATCATTCTGTGGAGGGGAGCAGTCTGTGGGCATGCAGGAACCCAGGAGCTTAGTTGATTAAGGAGCTTGATCATTCAGGGCAGGCATCACAGGCAGGTTCCCCCAGAGTCACACAGGGCCTTCTGTTTAGAGAGGCACTGTGCTTGGCTTCACCCTCTGATATCACTATCTTGAAATCGTTTGTAATTTTAAAACTAGAAATGCAGTTTTTCATTTTCTACTGGGTCCCACCATAGCTTGCTCTTCTGGCATTTTGAGAGGTTAATGAAGGTGACAGCAGGTGCTTGGGGACCCAGCTCTGGGCTGCAGGCAGAAGGCCCGGTGGTGTCGGAGTCCTGCTAGCATGATAGAACATGAGTTCACTTTCTTGATGCCGTAAATTTCACCAGAAAGTGGCCGAAGTAAGGAAGAACAACCTGAAGGAGGAAGATTTCCTGGTTTGAAGAAAATTCTTTCTAGGGAAATAGATTTACTACGTAAGAGTATTATAAGAACATTGTAACAGGAATGTTCCACCATCATAATCTTTTCAGACAAGACTGACTAGAAGGTATTTATTGCTGTCAAATTATTATTCATAATCCTCTGAAACGTGATTCCCAAAATTATATCACTCGAGAGGGACTGACATCACTTTCAACATTGGATCTAATTAACTCTGTTTGTTGAAAGACAGTGAAAATCCAAACCTCAGGTATCTGAATATAAATGTAGATTCCTGAGGTGCAAGTCGAGAATATCTTGACAGGTACAGAAGGAGGAGGTCACATCTTTATTGATTATACACTGAGCTATCACAAAGCTAAAGTGAGTAGAAAAAAAATACTTGCATATGAATTTCCTAAAATGAGCTGGATCCGGGCCTCACATTCTAACATCAATGTATTGAACTTTCATACTGTGGCCATTCACCTTCTGTGTCCTTGCACCCAAGTATGAAGCTCCAGGGGAGCTTCATACTGTCAGGGTTTGAGTGTTATTGCCACACATCACTGGGAACATCAGATACACGAAGGTCTTAGTTCAAAACCAAAATTATTCTGTAAGAATTCACATTTGTCATTGTGCCAATTGCTTCCTTGCATCCTAATAACGATGTCTGCCAATAGGTTCCTCCATACTCTGCAGGGACCTCACACCATGCTTTTTCATTGTGGTTGTTGTATACTCTTGAGATGATCTGATAATGGGGGATGGCATGAGTATTCAGTTAGGGTATCATGATTGTGAACCATAATTTGAACACCCATTTGTTTGGTGAAGTGAGAAATAAAATATTTTACCTCATCTTTGAAGCTGTTTTTTGTTTGTTTCTTTTTTAATACTGAATTTTGAGAGGTCTTTGTATATTCTTGATAAATGTCTTTTAACAGATAGGTGTTTTGGGAATATTTTCTCTTAGGTTATGACTTACCTTTTTATTCTCTGATAATTATCTCCTGAAGAGTAGAGGATTTTTATTTTAATTAAATTCAACTTAACTAATATTTCCCCTGATAGACTGCATTTTTAGTATCATCACTGAGGTTTTCTGTTATGTTGTTTTTAGAACTTTTATAATTTTTGGTTTTACATTTTTTACAATTTTACATTATAAGTAAAATTTGTATATGAGCAAAATGTAGGTCAAAGGGATTTTTATACATATGTGTATCCAGTTGTTTCAGTATAATGACTGAAAAAACATTCTTTTTTCACTGAATTGCCCTTGCTACTTTCTTAAAAATTAATTGTCCGTACATGAATTGATCTATTTCTAAATTCTCTACTGTGTTTCATTAATTCATTTGATTTTATGCCAACACCACACTGCTTTGATTACTGTAAGTTCCTAATAAGTCTTGAAATTAGGTAGCTTTAGTCCACCCTAAAGCTTTTTGGGCAATTTTAGGTCCTTGACATTAACTTGTGAATTTTAGATTCTGCTTTTCAATATCTACAAAAAAAATCTTTTGGAATTATGACACATTTGGATTGAATCTACAGATCAATTTGGGAAAGAATGGTCTCAACAATATTGCATCTTCTGACTCAAGAACACACAGTAAATTTCCATTTATTTAGGTTTAAAAAAACTAAATCTCACTAATGTTTTGTTGATTTTGGTGTGCAGATCTTATAGATATTTTGTCAGATTTATCCCTAAGCATTTCAATATTCTTAATGCTATCTTAATTTAAAAAATATTTTCCAAAATCTGCTGCTAGCATGTAGGAATACCTTTGGTTTTTGTGTAGTGATCTTGTATCTTTCAACTTTTTAATTATTGATTCTAGTAAGTTTCTATATTCCATTGTATTTTCTACATAGATGATCATGTCATTTGTGAATAATGGCAGTTTAATTTTTTCTTTTCAGTCTAGATGAATATGGTTGATTATTCATTCCTTTTTGCCATGACTAGAACTACCAGTGGAATGTTGAAGAGAAGTGGTAAAAGTGAACTGATCTTCTTGGTTTCAGTAGAAAGTGTTCAGGGTTTCTTGGAGACAACTATTAGGTCTTGCTTTGTTATCTACAAAGTTTAATACTCGCTGCCTTTTAATTGTATTGTTTAGAATATTTACACTTATTTATATGGTGGCATATGTGTAAGTTGAAATCTACCATCTTACTTTCTTTTAGTACTTGTCCCATTTGTTTCTCTTACCTCTTTTTCTGCCTTCTTTAGGTTTGAGTATTTTTGGTGATTCAATTTAATCTCTTTTGTGGTATTATGCACTGTACATGTTATTTTGGTGGTTGCTTTAGTATTTTTTTGGATACACCTTTGACTTAACACTCTGTTGTTTCAAATAGCATCCTACCTATTCACATGTAGCATAAAAACATTACTTACAATATTATATTTTCATTTCCCCCTTCCAGTCTTTGTTTTATTGCTATAATATATTTTAATCTGTATATATTATAAACCTCATACTCTGATTTTTAGATAATTATATTTTAAATATACTAAATGATTATATGTAACTCACATGGTCACAATTCTTGATGCTCTTCTTTCTGATATAATCTTTTAAAAAGATATCCCCCAGATCACTGATGCTTTGCCATTTTTAAAAAATCATTTTTATTTCCTTGTCCTGTTTTGTTTAATTTACATTACCGTTTTGAAGTTCACTAATGTTTTCTTCTGAAATATCTTGTCTGCTGTTGATGCCATCTCAGCCACTGAAGGTCTCATCTCTGAAAGTTAAATTTGAGTCTTTTTAATATCTTCCATGTATGTCATTAACATCTTCAATAGGTCCCCTCACTTTTTGAACATAGAGAATATAGTTATAAATACAGTTTTATCACCCAGATGTGTGCATTGTGACAGGTGTATCGCTTCCTGGTTTGTTTCCATTATCATTTTTTTCTGTTCATCGTGGACCCTATTTTCCTGCTTTTATTGGTATACTTGGCATTTTTTTCTTGTTGGATTCTAGGCACAGTAAATTTCGTCTTGTTGGGTATTCAATGGTTTTGTAAATAATCTTGAACTCTTTGGGGGCTACTAAGTTATTTGGAAACACTTTCATCTTTCTAGGACGTGAATTTGAAATTTTTTAGTTGAGAAGAGAGCAGCATTTAGTTTAGGACTCATATTTCCTCTCCACTGAAGCAAAACACATCTAGTACTCTACCCACTGCCCTGTAGGTTATGCGGTTTTCAGTCTGGTTGGCAGGAACAAGCACTGTTTCTTGCAATTCATGAGCCCTGAGTTCTCTTTCTTTTCAGGCAGTTTTTTTCCCTGACCTTGGGCAGTTTCCTAGAGTGCATGCACAGATCATTATTCAGCTGAGCACTCGAGGGAGGCATTCTTTAGAACTTTAAAGTTTTTTCACCATGCATCTTTGTCCTCTCTGCTACTCTGCTCTGTGAAATTTAACCACCTTGGTCTCTCAAGAGATTTCAAGAGCCAGCCCTGGTCAAGCCGGGTTCTTCTTTCTGTGCTGTAGTTTGGGAACTCTTTCCAGGTAGGAGGCTGGAATGGTAGTAGGATTTATCTTGTTTGCTATCCATCATTCAGAGGTCGTATATTTTGATTTTGTTTTGTAGTTGATTCGAGCAAGAAGGTAAATCTGGTCCCTGTTACAGGGAAGCAGAAAATTTCCAATGATTTCTTTCTAATGATAATATCCAGTGAATTGGTGGATACATTTGTATGACAGTGCTTCCAGTGGAAGTATTGATTGGCATTCTTTTGGGGAGGGAAATCTGTTCTATGCATCCAAATCACATAAGAAGTATGTATCTCTAAACTAGAAATCTTGCTGGCCTATTTATTAATAATTTTTAAAACTAATTTTACTAATATACATTTGGCATTAATGTAACTTATAAATGTAAATATGAAAAATACTAATAAAAGGACTGGATGATTTGAAGAGGCCAATGCAAATAAATATGTGGGACTTTTCAAAAATTATTAAAAATTTATGATGGTAAAGGCAGATCATCAAAGTACAAGACTCATTTAAGCACCGTTGCATAGGTTGTACACCCATGATGCCAGCTGATTTACATGTACAATATTGACCTGAGTTTGAACTATAAAGAGTAATAAAGTTAAGTTTCTGGCTGTTTTGATTTAGTGAATTATGGAACCTATATAAAATGCAACATTATAAAATCGTTAAAATTCATATTAGGAGACTCTTAATTTCAGCTGTTACCTTTTACAATATGACATGCTGTGAAATGTGATTAGGCTGAAGGCTACATATGGGAATGTTGAGGAATTAAGTTAGAGGGATTCTGAAGGGCATTGTCTATTTTGGATGCAGTAAAGTAGTTAAATTTATTCTTCTGGCAATGATAAACTATGCATATTTTAGAGTAGAAGGGTACTATGATCAACTCTGTATTTTTAGAAAGATAATTATTGTAAATGGTTGAAGTTTTTTTAAAATAATCTTATCATCAAATGAAACAAAGACCAATAAGTAAAATACTTTTTTAAACTTCCTACTGTCTTCCCCAATTTTCTTCTATCTGCTGTTCATTGACCCAATTCCCCATAAGTCTTACATATGTTCCTTTCTTGGTTGATTAGTTGGAGAAATACAACTTTTCCCAGGTTAGCTTCACCTCTCAAGTTCCAAAATTGGCACTGAAGTTTTTTTTTTTTTTAATCTGTGGACTTTGGAAAAAAGCCATATCATGGTTTGTTATAATTGGATATTTCCTTATATTCTTTCTTTTAGTGTGCTCGGTATGATAATGCCTTCATTGCAGAAATTCTGATTGACAGAGGAGTCAATGTCAATCACCAAGATGAAGACTTCTGGACACCCATGCACATTGCCTGTGCATGTGATAACCCTGATATTGTCCTGCTTCTTGTATTAGTAAGTAAAGCAATTCAGTTTACTATTTGAAACTTTGATGGCATGTAAAAGGCTATATAATTAACTATATTTTACAATATGTAATATTTTGATTAAGAAAAATCTGCATAGGCTATCATTTTATCCCCCTAGAACGCAAGAGAATTAGAGACTGAGGGTGTGGGTCACATCGTTTATAAAACAAATTGTGCAGATATTATGCCAGTCGCAACTTCTCTTGCCTTTCCTTGGGAATTGCATGCCTTGATACAAGTCAGTTTCAACTAAAATGGTTTGATGATTTTGTTTTTCAATTCATTCTCATTTCTAAATTTTTAGCCAAAGAGGCATAACAGTATGAGGAGATACAGTTTTATGTTGAATCTTTTTTTTTTCTTGGTTGTATCCAGTAAAGAAGTGTCTACCATGTTTGTTAACGTGAATGTGAGAACTTTAAACATAAAGCATTGGGATGCATTGTTTTGGTGGTGGTTGTCAGTTAATCTTACATCCAGACATTGATCCTCACATGTAGTTTATTTTGGAACAGTGATCTCTAGAAAAGATTGTAAGAAACTATTTGTAATTTTTAGAAAACACAGTGGAATATACAAGTAGGGATGATTTGCTTTCTTTTAAAAATTATCTAACTTCTTAATGGCTTGTTATTATGCACCTGGATTTTCACATTTTTTAAATGTAAGCTTTCAAGATTTTACACAAAAGCAAATTGATGCTCAAATATATTAAACAACTTGGCCCAAGCAAAAGCAAACGATAGTTAAGAACTCGAGTTCATTGTTGGAAGTCCGTTTTGTGTCACTGAGCCATGCTGTCAATATGAGTTTCCTGTGCCTGCCATACCAATTACCACATGGTTGGTGGCTGAACACAGGCACAGTTTTGAGGTTAGAAGTCTGAAGTCAAGGTGTGGGTAGGGCCACGTTCCCCCTGCAGGCCCTAGAGATGGAACTTTCCTTGCTGCTTCCTGGTTACAGTGGCCCCTGCAGTCCCTGATGGTCCCTAGATTATATATCAGCATCACCCCAATCTCCCTCCATCTGCACATGACTTTCTTCTGTGTCACTGTGTCCAGATCTCTCATTCTTTCCTTTCAGAACACCCATCATAGGATTTAGGACCCACCACAAGGCAGATGGCCTCATTTAACATGGTTACATCTCCAAAGACCTTATTCCCAAATAAGGTCACATCTACAATACTAGGGAGCATAGCTTTTTGGGGAAAACATTTTAAATATACCACACTGCTCCTCTTCCCCACTTTTTAAAATTATGAACAGGAGGTGAGGTAGCTCAAACCTGTAATCCCAGCACTTTGTGACATCGAAGCAGGTGGATTGCCTGAGGTCAAGGGTTGGTGACCAGTCTGGCCAACATGGTGAAACTCCATCTCTACTAAAAATATAAAAAAAATAGCCAGGCATGGTGGCATATGCCTATAATCCCAGCTACTCAGGAGGCTGAGGCAGGGGAATTGCTTGAACCAGGGAAATGGAGGTTGCAGTAAACGGAGATCACACCACTGCACTCCAGCATGGGTGACAGAGTGAGATTTTGTCCCAAAAATATATATATAAATAAAATAAAATTATGAACAAAAATATTTTGGTATTAAAGACTGTAAATTGGGACTCTCTTAATCCTGTGTAAGGTTTAATTTTATCTAGTCTTCTCTGATTTCTTCCTCAGGAATGTGTATACTTAGAATATGTATACATTTTTTTACAGTAGAAATATTTGTCATTAAAAATGTATTCCTTTCAAATCCCGGAAGATTGAGGCCATATTAAATAAATAAGGAAAGACAAAGAAAATAAGTATTATTTAGCTTGAAATGTAAACTTTTAGAGGGCTAATTCTCCATGTGAAAAAGGCATGAAAATCTTCCTGATTTGTTTATAAACCAAGATCTTTATTTTGTAAATACAGAGCCTATGAGGCACTAAGTTACCCGTTCACCATAAAAGCCTTAGGATTTCCTCAGAATTGAAAAAAAAAAACTATAAAATATATTACAGAAGGGGACCAAACCACCTTTCCAGTCATGCTATGACATGATCAACTTTGGAAATCTTTAGAATTCTCACAACTCATAGAGTACTCAGTTGGGTTATTTAAGGAGGAACTCAGTTCATAGCAGTTTGATACATTTTTTTTGGTAGTTCAGCTGGCTGCTTTAGTTATAAAAGAAGGAGAGAGAAAAGTTTGATTCATGGCTTTTGCAGTTTTTCTATATTTTGATTTGTCTTTTTTTCTAAATGTTAGTTTTAAGAATCAGTGATTTTTTTCAAAGCTCATCTCTATTTCTTTTCCCTAATTATTGTTAATTACATTAAGCCATGCCAAAAGAAGCTCTTTTTTTCTGCGTACAGAATGGCCATACTTATTCTCACAAATGAATATTCATGTGGTTGTGCTTAAAATTTTAAAATCCTTCTTCTGTTTCCTCAATGCAAATGTCTGGACACAGGCTTCAGTTTCTTGAGTTCAGACAAGTTTGTGAGATCTGCTTTACTGCCAGCCAGGTTTCCCTTCCTCCATTCTGGATGTCGCCGTTTCTTATTTCTGATGGGAAAGAGCACGAGGATCTGCCTTCTTTCTGTAATCTCCACCAAGTATAGATCTTGGTATCTCATGTGATACTCACAATTAAATATCGCAGGAGCAGCTCTGAGCTGATGAACCAAATTGTGAGAAAAAAAGTAAAGAGTTAAATGTGAGTTACATTTCATGCAAAGTAGCTCATAAAATAACAGTGTAGTGACTCAGAGGTTTGATATCTAGAACTACATGAAATGAATCGCCTTCAGCATCTCGGAGACTGGTATCACAGATAGCATATGATAAGGTTTGGCTGTGTCCCCACCCCAATCTCATCTTGAATTGTAGTTCCCATATCCCCACATGTCATGGAAGGGGCCTGGTGGGAGGTAACTGAATCATGGGCATGGTTTCCCCCATGCTATTCTTGTGTTGGTAAGTTCTCAAGAGCTCCTATGATTTTATAAGGGGCTTCCTCCTTCATTGGGCTCTTATTATTGCTCTTGCTGCCCTGTGAAGAGGTGCCTTCCACCATGATAGTGAGTTTTCTGAGGCCTCCCCAGCCTTGCAGAACTGTGAGTCAATTAAACCTCTTTTCTTTATAAATTATCCAGTCTTGGGTATTTCTTCATAGTGGTGTGAGAACAGACTAACACAGCCTAATTGTCAGAACTAGCATCTATAGGCTAGAGGTAGCAAAAGGCTTAGACCATTCTGAGCACAGGAAGGAGACATGTTTATAACCAGAGCTAGGATTGGGGCTGGCTACCAGGACTGATATCTGGGGTATCAATATAATTATAAGAATAAACTAAATATGCTGGCAAGTTACTCAGACCCTCAGACCTTTCCTGTGACTCCTTGTATAACTGAGGAAATAGACATTAGCTTTGTTCATGTTGAGGCTAAGCAGCATCTTTCAAAGGAAATTTGATTAGAAAATGGAACCAATCCTAGTCTTGTAAATAAATGTTTAGAAAAAGGGTAACAATTTTGAGAAGTGATATATTATTGTCCCAGCTAGGAATACCCTCACATCACTGTCAGACTCAGTGCTAAGTTATTAGGATGTGGAGAGTTCTAGACACTCCTTCTCTGTAGTTTGGTTTTCCCATTCTTTGATACACACCCCATTCACTGTTAAGATTATCAGTACATTATCCATGTTCCTTGATATTTCATCCCACTGTGAATATTGTGCTTGTTTAAATAATGACTTATTTTTCTCTTTGTTCTTATGAGATCCAGTTTCTATAACTCTTATTTGTTCCCATGGCAACAACTCAATTGCATTAATAGCCAGTTGCCTTTATAATAAACATGTCTTCTGCCTGGAACAATGTGATGTATATTCAGTAATCCTTTATCTAACTTACACCAGCAGTGTTCCCTAGGAGCTTCAAGTTAGTCATTTAATAAATAATTAGCTTCTGGCAAGTCACAGAAGCAGTTAGCGTGTGCATGCATTGCTATTCGTTAAAACAGCACCTAGCACTTGATGGATGCTTAGTGTATACTCAAATAGTAACTCTCAAGCTAAATATAGTAATCAACAAATGAATGAAAGCAAGCAAGCTAGTTTTTGGGATTCAGCCTGAAAAATATTGACAGTATCAATTCATATGTAATAAAAGCTGTCAAACAACCACATCCATCATTTTACACATTCTAGACATTTTTACTTCACATGTTCTACACTTGTATTACAACTGCTTGCTTTAGCACATAAATTATCTCAAAATTGGATGAGTCTGCTTTTCTTCACCAGACAGAATTGAGGGGAAAAGTAATCTTGCTGTATTTTGTGGATGATCATGGAGTTAAATTTATAATTTTCAAATTATTAGCAAAATTTTCAAGGCTCAGCAATGCCCTGTTTCTCACAATGTAGAATAATCCAACCTAACATACAAAGTAATAATGTATCTGTTAGTTACTCTCATTCAATGACTTCTAACCAATCATCATCTTCATTAACTTAACTAATAAATATAAATGATCACCAATTATGTATGAACATAAGGCCTGCCCTAAGGGAAATTACAGTTTGTTTTTTCCTTCATTCATTTACTAAATGTTTATTAAATGACTACTATGTTTTAGTGCTACATGGTCAATGAGAAGATATTTTATAATCTACAGTAATGCTGAAAACAAACAATGCAATTAATCAACTGAACCCCTGAGAAATTTGATTAATGGATTCAGCAAATCTGAGTAGCTGTATTCATACCACGTTACAGCCAGCCTAGGTATCCATCCACAGAAGCAATTTACTTTAAATAAATGTTGATAAAATATGTTGTCATAAAAATTCTAATTACTGTAAAAATATGTTTCTGCCAATAACCTCAGAAGAGAAATTTATTTTACTTCCCAGATGAAATGTTGTTGTCCAGTGTTTAAGGCTGCATGCTCTATCTTCTTTCCATTTTCTAAAGCTTAATGATGGACAGAGAGACTGTGCAGCCTTTATGCGTTTATGAAATCCGTGGTGACTGTGTGTACTCAAGAGAGTCAGCAGGGAGCATAAGCAGAAAAAGCCCTGCCTTTTAGAGCTTACATTCTATTAAGGAAAAGCAGATAAAACACATCAATGACTAAAATAATACTTTATCAACTAGTAAGAAGTTTTGAAAAGGTCGAGAAGAAAGGAACAGAGTATTAAGATGGCTTCATGAAAAAGGTCCGATGTGAACTGGGAGCCACGTGGATACATGGGTGCAAGTGTGTCAGCCAGAGGGGACGGCACATAGGAAGCTATGTGGCAGGGTCTGTGTGCTGGAAGGACAGCAGGGAGACCAGTGCAGCTGCAGTGAAGTGACAGGGGGCCTGGTGGTAGATGAAGTCAGAAGGGCAGGAGGATGAGGTCAAGCCTTTGCAAAGGCTTGAGAAGCTACTTTTACCGTAGGTGAAAGGGAAGCCTTTAGAAGAAGGTGAGCAAAGGAGTGACATGATGACTTAAGTTTAAGAGGAACCCATTTGCTGCTCTGTTGAAATTATACAGCTGAGAAGAACAGGGAACATTTAGGTCTCTATTGTCCAGACTAGAAGTGGTGGAGGTGGCAAGAAGTGATTGACATCTGGATATACAGGATTTTGAAGGCAGAATTGTCTGTATTTTGTGTGATTATTGGATTTAGGGTTGAGGAAAAGAACAGAAATCCTGAAACCTGAAAAGTTGCCATTGTGATTTTTGTTTGCTGAGATAGAGAACATTAGAATAGAGGGAATGGCAGGAGATTGGGTTTCAAAATGAATGGAAGATACATTCGAACCACATTTTTTACATTCTTCAGGAAGTCATCTATAAAAATAATTTTATTGATGTGTGAGATGATGATTTATTGTGAATTGCTAAGGAGAGATATGTAAATTTGCGTGGAGGGGGGTCATCGTCTGCTTAACAGCACTAGAACAGTGCTACTTGAATTGAGCCACAAATGTGTTTTATTTTGGAGGAAGCTTTGCTACTGTGAATGAAAACTCTAGCAGATACTAACAATTAACTTTTATGCAGTCCTCCTTATGCACCAGGCATTTTTCACATGCTTTACAATTAGTAACTCCCTTGATTCTCACAGAATTATATTATGAAGGTGCCAGCATTTTCTGCTTTATGTAGCTGAGGCTACTGATTCAAAAAAGGCAAATCTGCATGCTGAAGGCCAAACAGTAGTAGTCATAGAAAGAAGATTTGATCCCGTAAAGGCGCACATCAGAACTTGGACTCCTGACCATTCTGATCTGGTGCTATATTGCTTATAATTCATTCACAGCTGAGAGTCCCTAAGTAGGCTATTAATATCATGACTTTCACTTTAATATTATCATACATTTTTAACACAGCTTTTTAATTTGATTATTTAAAATTGGGAGAAAATATTAAGAAATACTACAGAGTAGGTTCTCCTTATTCAAGGTAGTTTATAGAGTCATTAGGAACACAGAGTTAGCAAATACTGAGCTTCGTTCCTAGAGGAGAGACCAGATTAGGTTCCTTCAAATCCCTGGACACAATATTTTCATGAACAGATCAGCCTATCACCTCATTTTATGTGTCTGTTTGCAGGCACCTATTTAATATGTAATATTGCTTCTTTAACATGGAACTCATTGAGTGAGTGTTATAACTCACTCCCAAGTGAAACCTAACACATGCAGCTCCTTCATTAAAGCACATCAAATCCTTCTCAATTAGGAATGCTAGACAGCACCTCAGCAGTACACTTGGGGGCCACCTTTAAAACTAAAACGTATGAAAAAATGGCACTAAATAGACCACAGAAAAGATACTTGTTTACTCTATGAGAGCTAAAAGAACAGGCAGTTTTTAACCTCAAAAAACGGATGTTATATGACCTCAGCTGTGAATGTGAACCCTGGCCGACTAAAATTTTTCATCATTCTTTTCAGGCTCACAAATTATCACAAAAGTGCCACGATAAATTATTTTGGTGTTACAAATAAATGTTAGCAAGTAAGTAAATCTGCAAATAGGGAATGCATGAAGAATGAGAATCGAATGTGTTTATTATTAAGCAAAACAATTGACACTTTTCTGAATTTTAGGTATGAAATAGAATTCATTGAAGCCCAGTATATTTTAGGAATTGGAGTGGGTCAAAAAGTGATGCATCTTTATAATACATTTTCCCAGTTTGAACAAAAGTGGGCCTCATTATAATTTCTATCATATTGTTGAATAGGGTTTTGTAGTTTCCTAGCCATATTATCTCACTGGGTGTGAAGAGTGCTTTTATGCCATAAGCATTACACTTATAACCATTATTGTTTGCTTGTTTGTTTGATTTTGAGACAGAAGCTTACTTTGTCATCCAACCTGGGGTACAATGGCATGATCTCAGCTCACTGCAACCTCCATACCCTAGGTGCAAGCAATTCTCATGTCTCAGCCGCCTGAAGAGCTGGGACTACAGGCACACGCCACCATGCCCAGCTAATTTTTTGTATTTTTAGTAGAGATGGGTTTTCACCTTATTGGCCAGGCTGGTCTTGAACTCCTGAACTCCAGTGACCCACCTGACTCAGCCTCCCAGTGTGCTGGGATTACAGGTATCTTCCACCACGCCCAGCCCTAATCCTTACTGTTATCAGAGAGGTTGGCAGTGGTGTGAAATCTCAAATACACATGTTTTGGCTCCCCCCCAAACAATATTTTAATTCATGGTAAGTTTTTATATTCTATTTTTGTGATTATAAATTATAATTATATAAAGTTTGTCCACTAAGAATTTTTTCACTTATATTTTTATTGAGCATTTCAAATATATATTTTTTTATTTTACAGTTGGTATAATTTAATTTTTAAAGTATTTTCTAACTTGTACTAAAACACCAATGTTCTATAGCTCAAATATGTTTTTCTAGTTTTTAAAAAATAGTTCCAAGATATTTTACTTTTTCTCAGATTGAGAAGCCTTTTTGTTATTCAAAAGTAAATTCACAATGCTAAAAAATCTTAAAAATCTTGACTTCATGTTTATTTCAACATGTACATATTTATATGTATTTATTTCTAAGATGTTGAATCGATGCAGCTATGCCCTGAGTTAAATTCTTGTGAAATACCCTTAGAATCTGCTCAGTCACTTGCTTGCTGAGAGAGGAACAATGGCCTTTTCTTTGCTATTTTGGTCATGTGATTTTTATAGGGCATGTTCTCTGAATAGCATTGCTCAATTCTCACTTCTTTTCCAATGTGATTTTAGATAAAAGGTTTCCATTTTTTCTGCTGCATGCCAGATCTAAATTTTCACATTTAATTTTACAAAGTGGCCACAGTTGCTAAGCTATTCCGTATAGTTAGCAATTCTAAAGCTGCGACAAATATGTACATTTTAATAGTTGCATTTCAAACCATAAGAAACAAAATCGTTTTTTTGTTACTATTACTTACTTTAAAGGGGTATTAATTTATTTAAATTGGATAAACCAACTTATGATGCTTATATTTAGGAAAAAGGATCACCAATGTTACTGACTCATCTTCTGAGGCTTTTTACTTTTTCTTATTGAAAAAATTGGGGTGGAAGTAATTTGATACTTTTTGTATCCTGGAATTATTCATTAAATTTTACTATAATGTCCATCATACATAATTCAAAAACTTGATAATAGAGAAGTAAAGGTCCAAATACTATTTTAAGTAGTTCTGTTTTTGAAAAGGGTGATAGGCCATATCAGATCGCTGAATTCTCACTTTACATTCAGTGAGGAGATCTTTAAAGATTTTTTTCACTGCTTGAAATCGGAAGTTACAGGAGGAAACATTAGCCAATGGATAGTCATTTGCTAAGTGAGGTTCAGCAATGACATAATCACTCTTTTACTTCAGTAACAATGGATCGATTACTGGAAATTGCAGGGAACATTTTCTTAATCCTTGGCCTTTTGTGTTTGAACATCTGATATTAGTAACATCTTTGCCTGTAGGATGGAGTGTGACCTGTTCTGTAAGTAATGGACACAGGATGGAACTAGATCATGTTAATGGGCACTGCAGGCAACCGCTGGAACTGAACCATTCCGTCATTGCTGAAACAGTAAATACTTCATAGGCACATGGCTTATTTTATATGAAGTGGCTTACATTGATAGATCAAAATTAAATTGTTCCAAAACTTTATACATTAGTTGTTTAGACAATTCCTAGGTTAAATACTACTACATAAAATTGTTTACAGTTTGGTTATAAATTACCCTTTTCATCACTTTCTTACATATCGAAACCCAAGCTGCCTTTGCTATTTCAGGTGATATCCCTTTGTAGAAAATAAGTATACATTTAAATGGTTCAGGGCAAGTCTAGTTTTCCTGTGTGAACTGTGGCAGAAAATCCTGGCCAAGCACCTGAATATCAGCTTTTCATGTAAATAACCACACATGCAATATTTAATCTCTTTCTCATCAGTTGATCTTGCCTTCGACTGCACTGAGAAAATTGAAGTCTTCAAGCTTGAATGCTTTCAACTTCCTACTAACAAATGATTGATTTTTTCCTATTTATTTGTTGCCTTTCTTTCATTCTTAAAGAGGTGTTTATTCTCCTTTTAAGATAAATAATCCCTCCACCCACTCACTAAGTTCTACTCATAGTCACCTCTCCAAGGATTTCTCCTTATTCCTCTCTTGTTTTCAGTCATTCTAGTATCCTTTTCCTTTAAATTCACATTTATGTCCCAGTATCTTTCATTGTTTTAAGAAAAAAGAAAAAAAAATAATCAAACCTGTTTCTTTAGCTGCCTCTTTACTGTTCCTCTCACTTTTACACTGAAGCTTCTCTGAAGAACAGTATGATTCTGCCGACCCCAGTTAGCAGCTCTGGACAGGTCTCAATCTAGACAACCTGACTTGAGCCTACTGGAGACTTTCAGATGGCCTTGGCCATGGATGCTTTTGATACTTTTGTGAAATCAGCAGATGCATTTTCATTTAATTGTTTATCCTACTTAATATATCTCACTTGATCTTAAGGCAAGTTGGTCATAGAAGGAAACTGGGCAAACATCTTGTTTTTTACCCATAGTCGTGTATTTTGGCATGAACAGTAAAATTTTGAAAGAGGCTATTCAGCTCCTTTGTTGTTAGTGGCCTTTGAAGACAAGAGCCTTTTGTTTTTTAGGTTTTGATTTTATAAGTCTGCTGCTACTTAAACTCTCGCATCACTAGAATCTATGGTGAAAAAATATTCCATCTGCAGTAAAAATGCACACTTAATGTTAACAGTGATTAGAACTATAATATTAGATTTTAGAAGATAAGCAATAAAGTGTCATTGAAAAAATAAATCTGTAAGATTTCTAATTTCAGATCAGTTTGTAATTGTCACTCTGTTAAGAAAAATTGTTAAGACACTTGAAACTCGGTGACTTTTCTTGGACCTATCAGAGAACTAAGTTGTAGGGAAAAGCCTATCAACTCTAAAATCTGAGGGGATGCAGCTGTTCTGGAGCAGAAGGAGGGGAATCATACTGGTAGGAATGTTTAAATAGCAATGTGTTGACTTGGTGGAGGCTGAGTGCAGACTAGTATGGAGTGAGGTAACCCTCGGGGGCCACAGTCTTAGGGGGCCCCCCATTTTCATTTTGCCTCGAGGTAAAATGATAGAGTTTCTCACAAGGAACTCACCAGGTTCCCACAAGGAAGATCTGAGAGAGGTCCTATTATGGCTCTGGAAGAGAGAAGTGAAGATTAATCCTTGTCAAATATTCTCCAAAAGAAAAGCTTCTCCTCTCGGGAGAAAGACTACCAGAGCCTTATCTCACCTGGAGGAAAGACATTCCTCTCACTCCAGGCACCATCTAATTTTCTTGTCTGAGATAAGTTTAATTATAAGATTATCAAATGTTTTTTCCTTCCATAGACCTTACCACCATGCCAAGAGGGCTTTGGTTAAACAATGCTGGATTATGGATAAAAGGATTTTATCCATAAAACAGATTTTCTGCAGAGAAATACCTGGAAGTACAGAGTCAAGAGGCAGACAAAAACAAAGAAATTTTGGAAGCCTCTGGCTTCTAGAGTTACAACAGACATTAAACACAGCCCAGCTACTGGCCAGATCAAGATAAGCTCTCACTTCTTAGACCTAATTACCTCAGTTACTAATACCTAATATGTGGCTTTCAATGAAAAGAGACATGTAAAAAGAAAAGGAAAATACAATTTGAAGATATAAAAAGAGCATGAGAACCAGTCACAGATATGACATAGATATTAAAATTGTCAAACAGGAAATTTAAAAGAACTATTATTAATATACAAAGGATTCTCATGAGAAAAAGTAGACAACCTACAAGAACAGATGGGCAATGTAAGCAGAGAGATGGAAACTCTACTAATGAAACCAAAGGAAACTCTATAAATCAAAAGCACTGCAATAAAAATGTAGAATGCCTTTGATGGGCTCCTCAGTAGACTGAATATAGGCAAGGAAAGAATCAGAGAGCCACCTCTGACAGCCAACAGGACTTTCTAAACTGAAATGCAAAAAGAACAAAGTGACAAGAAGCAACAACTATTGAGTAATTTCTTTTTCTTTTCTTTTTTCTTTTTTTTTTTTTCAATTTGGGTTGTCACCAACTACAGAATAATTTCAAAAGGTTTGACATGTGTAATGGGAGTGCCAGAAGAAGAAGAAAGAGAGAATAAGTATACACTTTGATAGAAAAAATAAGATGCAGCATTTGATAGATTAGTAGGGTGACTGTATTTTATAATAATCTATCGTATATTTCAAGATAGCTGGAAGAAAAGAGTTAGAATGTTTATAGCATAAAGAAAAGACAATATTTAAGATGATGGATATCCAAGCTATACTGATATGATCCTTATAAATTATGTAAATTTATTAAATTGTCACATATATTCCCAAAATATGTACATCTATTTTGTATCAATTGAAAAAATAAAATTTAAAAACAAAAGGAAAAAGGCAGAATACATATTTGGTTTAATAATGGCCAAAAGCTTTCTGAAATTCATGACAGATACCAAGCCACAGATCCAGGAAGCTCAGAGAACGCTAAGCAAGATAAACATAAAAATCAAACAACACAAAAGCAAAAAAAAAAAACGAGCTATACTTAAGTACGGCATATTTGAACTGCTGAATACCAAACAAAAATAGAAAATCTGGAAAAAAAAGCTAGACAGAAAAAATACCTTACTTGTAGAAGAGAAAACATAAGGAATCCAATGGGCTTCTCTCTAGAAATCATGAAAGCAATGAGTGGAGTGAAATACTTAAAATGCTAAAAAGAAACACTGCCAACATAGAATTATATTTCCAGTAAAGTTATCCTTCACATGTGAAAGAGAATAAAGTTTTGTCAGACAAACAAAAGTTGAGCCAGTACATTGCCAGCAGACTTCCTGCCTTGCAAGAAATGTTAAAATAAGTTGTTAAAAAAAAACAAGAACAAAAAAAGGAAAATTGTATAGGTTCGAATCTTTGACTACATGAAGAATAGAGATTATTGAGGAAGAAATAAAGGCAAAAAATAACCCCACACAACTTTTCTTTTTCTTATTCTAAATTTATCTAAAATGACTAAAGTAATAATGATAACAATATATTGAGTTATTACGGCATAAGGATAAGTAAAACTGCTGACTGTAATATCATAGAGGGCGGAGAGGAGGGTGTGAGAATGCTGTGTTATAAGACACCTGCAATACATGTGAATCTATATAGTGTCATTTGAAGGTAGACTTGGATTAGTTAAAAATGTATATTGGAAACTTTGGAACAGCCAGTATAAATTTTTCCTAAGTATAATTGTCATGCTAAGACAGGATATAAAATGTAATCATAGAATATGATCAATTAAATCAATGGTGGCAGAACAAGAGGAGAAAATGGAAACAAAGGGCAAACGTAATGCATGGAAAACAGAAACACAGAGATGGATGCAACTGTGTCAGTAATTGCTTTAAATGTACGTAGTCTACACACATTAATTAAAAGACATGGATCATCAGTATTGGTAAATACATATGACCCAACTCTAGGTTGTCTACTTGAAACCACACTGAATATAAAGATGCAGACAGGATAAATGTAAATGCAAAAAGACCTACCATGCCAACATTAATCAAAAGACAGTAGCCATGTGAATTTTAGGAGAAACAGTGAAACCCACCATTATAGACTTCACTGTCCATTTTTCAGGAATTGATAGATCAAACAGGCAAAAAGAGTAGGTAAATGTCCACTTTCATGAACAACAGCATGAGTCAACTCTATTGAAGTAACATTTGTAGAGTATTCCAGTCAACTGCAGCAAACACACATTCTTCTCAATCTCATATGAATAATTCATGCCAAGGTAGACGGTCTCCTGAGCAATAAAACACAGTTTAAAATTTTTTAAGTAGAACAAACATACAAAATATGTTCTCAGACCACAATGAAGTTAACTAGAAATCAGTAATAGAAAGATTTCTGGAAAATCATCAAATATTTTGAGATTAAACAGCACACTTAAAAATTATGTGTAGGCCAAACAAGTTTCAAGATCATTTAAAATATATTTTCAGCTTAATAAAAACAGAAGTACAATGTATCCAAATGTATGGGATACAACAAAATCAAAGCTTAGAGAGATATTTATAGTATTAAATACATGTATTAGAGAAGAAGAAAGATACGAAAGCAGTAATCTAAGCTTTCCCCTTTGGAAATTAGAGAAAGAAGACAATTAAAACCTAAATCAAACAGAAGAGATAATAATAATTGGAGCAGAAATAAAAATAGGAAAAAATAAAAAAATTAATGAAACTGCAAGCTACATTGACATGCTTATTATAAAACTACAGTAATCAACAAAGGTTTTCATGAAAGAATATAAGATTTTCATATACATCAATGAAACAAAAGAGATAGCCCACAAGTAGACCAAAATAAGTATAGTCCAGTGATCATTGACAAAGAACAGCAAAGCAAAAGGGAAAAAGGGCCGGGCATGGTGGCTCGCGCCTGTAATCCTAGCACTTTGGGAGGCCGAGGTGGGTGGATCACCTGAAGCCAGGAGTTCAAGACCAGTCTGGCCAACATGCTGAAACCCCATCTTTAAAAAAAATAAAAAAAAATAAGAGGAAAAGTACACTTTTAAAGAAACAGTCTTGGAACAATTGGTCTTCTCTGTGCAAAACAGTGAACCTGGAAACACATCTTAAACTTTTCACAAAGTTAACTCAAACTGAGTCATGGACTTAAATGTAACATATAAAAATAAAACTTTCAGAAGAACTCATGGTTAAAATCCAGGTGACTGATGATTTGGATGAGTTTTTATATATCTGTTAACATCAAAATTGTAACCAATGAAAGAAAAATTGGTAACTTGGACTATGATATGTAAAAGAGGTACCTGATAATACTTTTTGGTTTGGCAGGGTTTTTTGAACATATAAAATTGTACATATTTATAGTGTACAACGTGACACTCTGATTTAGGCGTACATTGTGGAATGGCTAAATCAAGGTAATTAACATATGCATTACCTCACATGCGTATCATTTTTTTCAGTGAGAACACTTAAAATATTAGTTTTCAAGTATACAATATACTGTTATTGACCATTGATAGTCACTATGATATGTAATCAATCACTTGCATTTATTCCCCCTATCTGGCTGAAGATTTTTGTCCTTTGACCAGCATCTCAACTCCCCCAACTCAGCCTCTAATAACCACCACTTTACTCCCTGTTCCTATGAATTTATCTCAGAAGGAACTTAGAGCTAAAATATACAAAGAATTCATAAACCTCAACAATAAGAAAACAAACAACCCAATAAGAATGGGCAAAAGATCTTAGTAGACCCCTCACCGAAGAAGATATACAATGGCAAACAAGCATATAAAAAGATGCTCAGTAGCATTTGTTATTAGACAGTTGTGAATTCTAACAAAATGCAGAGCTACCATGTACCCATTCCAGTAGCCAAAATATAAAACAAAGCCAAACAAAACCTGGTAAGACATTCATAGGCAACGATGTGGAGCAGCAGAAGCTCTCATTCGCTGCTGGTGGAAACGAAATGGCACAGCCACTTTGGAGACACTTGGCGGTTCTTCACGAAGTTAAATATAGTCTTACAATACAACCCAGCAATCATGTTCCCGGGTTTTCACGCAAATGAGTTGAAACTTATGTCCATTTAAAAGCCTATACTCAAATATTTTATAGCAGCTTTATTCATAATTGCCAAAACTTGGAAGCAGCCAAGAATGTCCTTCTGTAAACAAGTGGATACACAAACTGTGGATCACCATGTAATGAAACAGGAGTCAGCAATAAAACAGGACTGGCTAACCAGCCATGAGCAGACATGGATAAATCTTAAATGCATATGCCACCCAAGTGAAAGAAGCCAGTTTTAAAAGGCTTCTGGAAATGGTAAAAACTGCAGAGATAGTAAAAAAAAATGTCAGTGGTTGCCAGGGATTTGGAGATCAAAGAGGAAGGTCAAATAGGTGAATGAAGCATAGGAGATTTTTAGGGCAGTAAAACTATTCTGTATGATATTGTGATAGTGAATACACAACACCACGCCTTTGTGAACAAAAAAGAAACCTATAGCACAAAATGTGAACCTTAATGTTTGTAAACAAAAACAATCATTTAGGATGTCCTGGGATCCAAAGATGGAATACAGAATTTGACAAGAGAATATAAATGTATGGCAAACTGCTGAAGCAATTTTCCTGAAGAGGATGGAAAAAAGAAAGGTATCGATAATGAGTGGTCTCTGTAAGATTAAGGCAAAACATCTTAGCACTCTACTTCAGTCCACAAAGTTACCTCTCATGGAGACATGGGTTAACAATTCTGGGTGGGGTGCTGTGGTTCACGCCTGTAATCCCAACACTTTGGGAGGCCAAGGTGGGGTAATCACTTGAGGTCAGGAGTTTGAGATCAGTTTGGCTAACATGATGAAAGGCCATCTCTACTAAAAACGCAAAAAAGAAAAAAAAATTACCTGGGCATGGTGACATGCACCTGTAATCCTAGCTACTCAGTAGGCTGAGACAGGGGACTTGCTTGAACCCAGGAAGTGGAGGTTTCAGTGAGTTGAGATCGTGCCACTGCACTCCAGTCTAGGCAACAGAGTGAGACTCAGTCTCAAAAAAAAAAAAAAATTCTGATACTGCCACACATATCACATGTACACTGGAAGTGGACAATTACATAAATGGATGGTGGGAGGCAGCTTTCTCATTGATGCAGTAGAAATTTGCAAATAAGCAAGGGGAGGATCTACAGTGACCCATATGGTGATGGATTAGAGTGGGCAATATCAGTATGAACTCATGTTTAGCTTAATAGCGTTACAGACGGTTATGCATAAAAATATTTACGTGTGTGTGTATTATATATATATATATATATTATACACACACACACACACAGATGCACGCATGCATATTTCCCTCCTCTGTCAGCTGAGAGGGCCAAATCCATGATACTTTCATAGCAATGAATACACCGACCTCCAGAATCTTGGGTCTCCATATAACTCTCCAATAAAAAAAAGTGATTTTGGAAAAAATGACTAAATCTAGGTTCTTGCATAAAATTTGTAAGATGAGCCTGCATCAGCTTGTACTGCTCGAAACTTGGAAGGTGATTTTTTTTTAAAGGAGTATGTCAAAGAAATTCAGAGCCAATTGAAAGAACTCCTTCCCTGTGGCTCATGCTGAAATGATTTGAGCAACATGATGAAATCGTAGTATTGGGTTACCTAAATATGAAATAAATATTCATTAATCCACGAATAAAATAAATAAATGGGGTAGAATATACAAATCTACTGTGCTGAAGAATTCCAAATAATTTATGTAGATTCTACATCCTCAGAGAATCGTAGCATAAACCCCTACTCCTGAAATATGGGCTGCTCCAAGTGACTTCTTTCCAAAGTTTATAATCTGG
Organism: Saimiri boliviensis; assembly: GCF_048565385.1. Classification (NCBI taxonomy): domain Eukaryota; kingdom Metazoa; phylum Chordata; class Mammalia; order Primates; family Cebidae; genus Saimiri; species Saimiri boliviensis. Next base: position 5,280,525 of record NC_133464.1, on the reverse strand, counting down.
AAAGGGGGAAAAACAAGTGACTTTTCAGTGGAGAGACTTAATAAAGACCATGTCGGTCAGGTGGTGACAGAAACCTCAAGAGTGGTGAGCCATACTGATATGACATACCCTGCATGTCATGTTACAGGAACGGCATTCCACCTCTGTGGGACACCTCTGAAACCACACAGGCAGAGTCTAACCATGAGAAAACATCCTGCATCTCCCAGCTGAGGATCTGTTTTCAAAATTCATCACTAGCACTCCTCAAAACTGTCAAGGTCATAAAAAGCAAGGACAGTCTGAGACCATCACAGCCTAAAGTAACCCAAGGAGATAGGACTAATAGATGCAATGTCGTATTCTGATGAGGTCCTGGGACAGATGCAAAATAAGATATAAACCTAGAGGGATTGCATGTAGTGAGCACGTCAGTTCATAATAATGTATCTGTAGAATTTCATTAATTATAACAGTTATACCATACTAATGTAAGAATTGGGGATTGAGGACACTGGTATAAGGTATATAGAAACACTTTGTGGTATCTTCAAAATTCCTTTTCCAGTCTAAAACTGTCCTCAAATAAAATATTAATTTAAAATATATTTTTTAAGTATGGGTTTTCCAGCAAAAATTATACATAATTTTATGTTTCAGGAGATCAAGAAAGACCAAGTTTTATTGTTACTTGAGAAAAATATTATAGAAGTCACTATCTATAATTTCATATTCTTTTTCAGAAAAATTCTGTGAAAATATCTGTACTAGGTTTCCCTGTGTAAACAGGCACCTACAAACTATTACATATGTGTGTATCTATTGGTTAGTAAGGGGCACAGATTCTTACAAAGGTTATACTTAATTTCATGAGGCAGCTGTAAAGACAAGACTATTAGGATTCCTGGGATAACTCTGTAAGTGCAAATGTTATAGTCATTCGTCACTAGCAGAAATCCTAAGAGACATTTCATTAACCCACTGTTCATTGACGTTAAGAAAGCTTGTGCCATTAAACTTTGTTATGAGACTGAGGATTTCCATTTTGTTTTGAAAGATTATATGGCCTTAACTTATAGATGAAGATGATTATGTAAAACAGTATTACATTTTTGTATATCAGAAATGTATTAAATATGTTAATAAGTTTGATATAAGAGATGGGATAGATAGGACATTGCACCAGTATTTCTGCTAAAAAGATAATGCAAATGTAATAACAATAAAATATAACCCTGTTTATTTGGAGAAATATATATAGATAGATATAGATATAGATATATATTTGTATTTTTTAAAAGGAGTTTGAGATTCTTTCAGCTCATTGCAATTATTCTTTTAAGAAGATACATCATTTTATCTTAATTTTGACATAATTTTTAAGAGCAAATACCTATGTCTTGCTACTGTGTGATTTTTCTTTTCAAACTGCAAAAAAAAAAAAAAGGAGTTTTTCAATTTAGGAGTTCTTTCTTTTGGGGAATGGCTTTATTTACTCATTTCATAACCGAAAATATGAAGAGGATTCTACAAGAGATATCATCTCAGTAATACTGCCAATTCATGTGCACTCAAGAAAGCAAAATGGATTTTGACATAGGTATTAATTAAAATGTACTTGCTTTTTAAGTTCCAAAAATATAGAAAGTATGAGATGTGTTTAAGTCTGCTACTGAGGAGCTCCTACAGCTGCTCTTAAGGTGCATTTCTAAAAATAAGTTCTTTCTGGGCCATCAGAATGAACCTATAAAATGATAATTAGCTGGAAAAGAATCGAGACCTACATCAACCTGCACTAAGGTAGTAAGAGTCAGCGCCTTTCAAATCCTGCTACCTAAATAAGTGGTCGCTACAAAACATAGACAAAAAAGAGGCGACACTGGGGGATTTGGCAGATCTCAGACAGCTGACAATGTGTGTGCGTGTTGATATTACAATAGATTTCATATCACCTTCTCACATCACCTGCATTTATATGATAAATGAGTGAAGAGGTCAACAGTGATTTCTGGTAAAGCAGTCACAGCGTTCTAGTAGAACTGTTGCTGTCACAGCACTCTGTGGTGTAGCATACAGAACAAGCAGAGAATGTCTACAAGATTGCTTAGGGAGAGGAAAGGAGTGTTTTCCTCAAGCTCAGCCCAGCCAATGCTAAGGAATATATGAATGCACAGATTATTGATGTATATAGCTCTCTAATGGAGACCTGTATTGACATACCGAATAAAATTTTTGAGCATGAATAAAACTGCTAGTAACAGATTCTGGCCATGGTGTGTGTGTGTGTGTGTGTGTGTGTGTGTGTGTGTGATAAAAATGGTAAAGTCTTAAAGTAAAAGAAATAGATTTAAGAATGGTTCCTTGACCTTAAGTTTGAAATAAAACATTGTGGCAAATGGCAAAGATTCTAGAGTTGTATGCTCCTTACTGTAAACCCGAATAGTCCTCTTCCTAGCTGTGTGGCTTTGGTAAAGGATGTTCTTACAAATAAACTCCAAAATCAAGAACTTTATTGTCTGCATGGTTCTGCCTGTCCTTCCTCCAGCAGTGGAATGTTACATAAACTCAAGCCTATCCCTTTCCTCAACAACCATTTACAGTGTACATGGTATTAGTTTGGCATTACACTGTGCGATTTTAGTGAAGGATAAAAAATATAAAGAGCATTTCTGTGTTAGGAAAACACAGGAGGACCATATACACAATAAATATGTGATATATGCATATATGTATGTGTGTGTATATATGTGTGTGTGTGTGTGTGTGTGTGTGTATAAATAAAAACAACATGTAGTTAATGACATAAAAAGTTATAAGAAGTATAAAGTTTTGATGGCAATAGCTGTCACGGCACTCTGTGGTGTAGCATGCAGAACAAGCAGAGAATCTCTAAGAGATTGCTTAGGGAAAGGAAATGAGGGTTTACAAGCTGAGTCCAGGGAAATCAGGCACACAAATGATCTAGAGCAGACATAGATTGAAATTTTGCTGAATATATAAATAGATGTGCCCATTGAACACAGTGCAAATCGTTATACAACTACCAAAATGTTTAATTTTTATGAGATAATTCTCAGTACCATCTTAGATCCTTTCAGCCCATTACAATTATTCATTTGAGTAAGAAAACACATCATTTTATCTTTATTTTGACATAATTATTAAGAGCAAATAGATATGTCTTGCTACTCGGTGATTTTTCTCTTCAAATTGAAAAAAAAATTCAAAGGCATAGATCCTAAAAATATATATAATTATTTTAGTTGTTCTTATGATTGGTGTTTTGTCCAACTGTAGTGACACTACATTTAAGTTCAAAAAATGAAGTAAGTTTAAAGAATGGCTGGATTTTGAATTCTTCAAATCTGATTTTTTTGCTCATTATGATTGCCAATGTATTTTTACTGAAGTTACTACATGAAGTGGTTTGTGTCTAATGACATGTCAGTTCACTCAGCAGTCACTCAGCAGTGAACTCAAGATGTTCTTACAGTACTATGGAATAAAAATTTCAAGTAGACCATTTTGTACAGATGTATTAAATATTCAGGAATTCTCTTAATCATGGTTGCCATTGTTAGAATAGTAATACATTTTTGAACTGCTTCCATTACTTCTGTGTTATATTTGTGGCACAAAACTTAGCATTATATTGACAATCCTTTACAATGAAATTTGTCATATTTTGTACATGATTTTTTTTATTGTCATTGGGTTCTCTAATTTTATTTTTCTACTTAATATAAAGTGTCTGCACAGGAAAATAAAAGGCCTGTATTTTTATCTAGCATGTGAGTTAATTTATTATAACATGCTCTATTGTGAGTTAATGTTTTTTAAAACTTCCAGTGTTGATGATTAAGATTTTCTTTTCTGGACTTATTTTTCAGTAGGAAAAAATACATTATTTAGATGTAAGAACATGCAACTCAAAAATATGTACTTTATGAAGTTTCTATAATTTTACATAAAATCCTTTGAATTATTTATGTTTGAGAAGTGTCCACATTGCAGCATTTCATAGGTGTCTGATACAAATGTGGGCAAATGATGTTTTTACCTGGGTTTAATAAGTTGGAGAAACACATCTGTACCATCTATGCCTAAGGTCTAAGAAAAACTTTGTTATTTACTCTGTTCATTTATTTATGCCTTTATTTTTGATAAATTATATTCCCTCTTAGAAAGTGCTTTTCAAGATAATCTTTTGTATTTTATTATAGGAAATTTTAAAATTTGAATCACGTACATTAATATTGTAAAGTACTTATATTTAATTTTTAAGTTATTTTTGTAAGATGTTTCATTTTTCTAACTACAGAAGGAATACACGTTTATTTTTAAAGCATTGGAAAACAAAGAAAAAAAGGAAAATGAAAGTCACCTGTAGTCCCACTAATCAGAGAAAATCAGTATTAACATTTTTAATACATGTCCTCTTCTCTTTGTGTGAGTGGGTGGATGGGTGGAGTGGGTCTAAAACCCACACCTAAAATTTGGATGTGTATTATATACATATTGCTTCTTTTAAACCTCATACCATTTTGTGAATATTTTCCCATGGTTTTAAATATTTTACCCGAACATGAATTTAGTGGCTGCGTGGCATTCCATATTTAGGTGTCATAATCCTTTAAGTCATCTTTTGGGCAACTGAATATGTATCTAATTATTTACATTTATAAAGGATGAATAGTTTATAGCTTAAGAGATTTGTATTTCCAGTAAAGCATGATTATCAATTTCCTTCCTCTATGACTAAAATGAAATAAGTTCAAATATGGAAGTCTCTGAAGATAAAGATGAATGATGACAAATCTGGTTCTTTCTATACTTGAGGCACTGAATTGAAGGATTCTTCTTGCTATTGCCAACTGTATTTCAGCAAAACAGTTCGTCATGATGCACTGCTCTAAGACACTCACACTGTGGAGTGGCTTACAGCTCTAGAACATTCCTACTAATGCAGTTTTTGGAAGAATTGAGGAAAGAGGCAAGTCCAGAGCCCTTGATGAGAGAGGCTGTGCCACTGTGCCCCACTGTAATTTAACATGGCACCTGGGCCACCACTAGAGTCAAATACACCTGAAAATAGTTTCTGGAAGTGAAAAGTCATGTAGCATTCATGCTGTCCTTTCTTTCCCTCTCTGACTGTGCATCTGCCATTGTAACTCAGAAACAGGTCTAGAAATGACAAAATGCTTCTACCATTATAACTCAAGAACAGGTCTAGAATGATGAAATAAATACCTACCTCGTATGCTTGACATAGCATGTGAGTCATTATTTGATGTGGTCGATTCTTAATCTGGAGTGTGCATTCGATGTAGATGGCACACTACTTACTGGATATAGAGTAGAGAAAGTAAATACATAGGAAAGAGGGCTTCTCCAATGACTGTTAAATGAAGTGAGGCTGAAACACGCCTAAATGTGAGATACACAGGCTTGGATGAAGAGGTGTGACTAGAAGATAGTAAAGGATGCAACAAGCCCATTTCCATGAAGGTAGGGCTTGCATTCTTAAATACCAGAGTCACTGAATCTGCCACAGGCTGGGGAATTCTGAGGAGGAGGGTTCTAAACAGAAAAGGAAACAACATAATTTGAACTAGTGGCATAGGTCGAAAGTAAATTTTATGATATACATGAATAGACTGATCTCTGCTCCATTTAATGACAGCATGAGTCAGACTTGCTATTACGAATCTCAAATTCTAGACATGGTGTGAGTTATCTTAGCTGAGGGGCTACTCTAGGATGCTACAGGAAGTTATCAGCATTCACATCAGTAGGATCTTGAACGATGAGCAATGGCATGAAAGTAGCATTGGTGGACTGTTTTCTGTAGAACACACACTTATGTGAAAGAAGAGTGTGGTAATCAAGGGTATGAGACAGACAGAAGGTTTGGGAAAACTTCCCAGAGGTGCTGATCCTCCAGATGAGAGCTCATGATGACCCAGGTATGTGCAACACCTGGAGAGGGAAGAACATACCAAGCAGTTGGACAGTTTGTGTAGGGACCCTTTGATGAGAAGGTGTGAGTCTGAAAGAAGGCCAGCACGAAACCTTGACTAGAAACCAGTGGGGATTTTAAAGTGAGGATTGGCAGGGTTTGTGGTCAAATCGTCGTGTGGGGATGATCTTTCTTGATGTGTGGGAGAGAAAGGATTGGAAGGTTGGAATGAATGCTGTTAGAGTCGCTCAGGTTATAACGTGGCTTAGAAGAGGAGAAATGGAAACATGGGCCATGGTAATCATGATGGTCTTGAGAGGCGAAGCAAGCTGGCAGATTAATGATTGACAGGATAGTTATAAAACAGAATGGATAATATGGTCCTGATTTAGAGACAATAATATATCCTCGTGCATAGTGTGTGTGTGTGTGTGTGTGTGTGTGTGTGTGCGCGCGCGCACACATACACTCACACAGATAATTAGATTTCTTATAGGAATTGGCTCATGTGATTATGAAGACTGAGAGTTTCATGATCATTCCCCTTCAAGGTGGAGAAGCCAGTGATGTAATTTAGTCCATATCTAAAGGCTTTGGTCAGTTTAGTAGCAGGGGTGAGAGTATAAGTCATGGTCTAAGTCCAGAGGCCTGAGAAGCAGGAGTGCCGATGTTCACAGACTGAAAAAGAAGAATGCCCCAGTTCAGTCAGAAGCCAATTTGCCCTTCCTCTACCTTTTGTTCTATTCAGGCCCTCGGTTGCATGGTACCCACCCACAAGGATGAGGGCATTCTCTACTCAGTCTGTGGGTTTGAATGCTCATCTCCCAGGATTACTCTCATAGACACAATCAATAACAATGTTTTAGCAAATGTCTTGGCATCTGTAGCCCAGTGACACTGACACATGATTGACCATCATACATTCTGTGGATAATTTTATGGAGTTGTATATTAGGGTATCCATACTGTTTTATAACACAGTCTATTGGATGTCTTAATATGACAACTTGCAAGGCTGTACTAAAATTTATCCAATAGCCCTTGGTTTATCTATTCTTTAAATTACAATGAAGATGTTGGAATAGAACGTCATGATTGCTTTTGATATTTTTGCAAATTTCTAAAACAATGATTATAATAAATATAATAATAAATTTAACTTTTCGTATTAACTTCAAAAGTTCTCAGGAAGTCATAGTGCAAAAGGCAAAGTCTACCTATTGGACAAAAATGAACATTTTAGCATGGTTCATAAAAGCATTTTAATAGGATATTTATTATCAGGAAAATTCTGAGAGAAATATATTTATACACTCCCAAGCACATTATGTCTGTGATAAATACACCATGAGGACAGAGTTTTGAAATTTTGATTTTTTTTTTCTATCATTAGTTTTTTTTTATTTTTTATTTTTTATTTTTTTAATTTTTATTGCATTTTAGGTTTTGGGGTACATGTGATGAACATGCAAGATTGTTGCATAGGTACACACATGGCAGTGTGCTTTGCTGCCTTCTGTCCCCTCACCTGTATCTGTCATTTCTCCCCATGCTATCTCTTCCCACCTCCCCACCCCCCCGCCCCTCCCCCATTTCCCCCCAACGGACCCCAGTGTGTAGTGCTCCCCTCCCTGTGTCTATGTGTTCTCATTGTTCAACACCCGCCTATGAGCGAGAATATATGGTGTTTGATTTTCTGCTCTTGTGTCAGTTTGCTGAGAATGATGGTTTCCAGGTTCATCCAGGTCCCTACAAAGGACGTGAACTCATCGTTTTTGATGGCTGCATAATATTCCATGGTGTATATGTACCACATTTTCCCTATCCAGTCTATCATCGTTGGGCATTTGGGTTGGTTCCAGGTCTTTGCTATTGTAAACAGTGCTGCAATGAACATTCGTGTGCACGTGTCCTTGTAGTAGAATGATTTATAATCCTTTGGATATATACCCAGTAATGGGATTGCTGGGTCAAATGGGATTTCTATTTTTAGGTCCTTGAGGAATTGCCACACTGTCTTCCACAATGGTTGAATTAATTTACATTCCCACCAACAGTGTAAAAGTGTTCCTATTTCTCCACATCCTCTCCAGCATCTGTTGCTTCCCGATTTTTTAATGATCACCATTCTAACTGGTGTGAGATGGTATCTCAATGTGGTTTTGATTTGCATTTCTCTGATGACCAGTGATGATGAGCATTTTTTCATATGTTTGTTGGCCTCCTGTATGTCTTCTTTTGTAAAGTATCTGTTCATATCCTTTGCCCATTTTTGAATGGGCTTGTTTGTTTTTTTCTTGTAGATCTGCTTTAGTTCTTTGTAAATTCTGGATATCAGCCCCTTGTCAGATGGGTAGACTGCAAAAATTTTTTCCCATTCTGTTGGTTGCTGATTCACTCTACTGACTGTTTCTTTTGCCGTGCAGAAGCTGTGGAGTTTGATTAGGTCCCATTTGTCTATATTGGCTTTTGTTGCCATTGCTTTTGGCGTTTTGGTCATGAAGTCCTTGCCTACACCTATGTCCTGAATGGTTTTGCCTAGATTTTCTTCTAAGGTTTTTATGGTATTAGGTCTGATGTTTAAGTCTTTAATCCATCTGGAGTTAATTTTGGTGTAAGGTGTCAGGAAGGGGTCCTGTTTCTGCTTTCTGCACATGGCTAGCCAGTTTTCCCAACACCATTTATTAAACAGGGAATCCTTTCTCCATTGCTTGTTTTTGTCAGGTTTATCGAAGATCAGATGGTTGTGGGTATGTTGTATTTCCTCTAAGGCCTCTGTTCTGTTCCATTGGTCTATATCTCTGTTTTGGTACCAGTACCATGCTGTTTTGATTACTGTAGCCTTGTAGTATAGTTTGAAGTCCGGTAGTGTGATGCCTCCTGCTTTGTTCTTTTTGCTTAGAATTGACTTGGCTATGCGGGCTCTCTTTTGGTTCCATATGAAGTTTAAGGTGTTTTTTTCCAGTTCTGTGAAGAAGGTCATTGGTAGCTTGATGGGAATAGCGTTGAATCTGTAAATTACTTTGGGCAGTATGGCCATTTTCACGATGTTGATTCTTCCTAACCATGAACATGGAATATTTCTCCATCTGTTTGTATCCTCTCTTATTTCATTGAGCAATGGCTTGTAGTTCTCCTTGAAGAGGTCCTTTACGTTCCTTGTTAGTTGTATTCCTAGGTACTTTATTCTCTTTGTAGCAATTGTGAATGGCAGTTCGTTCTTGATTTGGCTCTCTTGAAGTCTATTACTGGTGTATAGGAATGCTTGTGATTTTTGCACATTGATTTTGTATCCTGAGACTTTGCTGAAGTTGTTTATCAGTTTCAGGAGATTTTGGGCTGAGATGATGGGGTCTTCCAGATATACAATCATGTCATCTGCAAATAGAGACAATTTGATTTCCTCCTTTCCAATTTGGATACCCTTTATTTCTTTTTCTTGCCTGATTGCTCTGGCTAGAACTTCCAGTACTATATTGAATAGGAGTGGTGAGAGAGGGCACCCTTGTCTAGTGCCAGATTTCAAAGGGAATGCTTCCAGTTTTTGCCCATTCAGTATGATATTGGCTGTTGGTTTGTCGTAAATAGCTTTTATTGTTTTGAGATACGTTCCGTCAATACCTAGTTTATTGAGGGTTTTTAGCATAAAGTGTTGTTGAATTTTGTCAAAAGCCTTCTCTGCATCAATCGAGATAATCATGTGGTTTTTGTCTTTGGTTCTGTTTATGTGGTGAATTACGTTTATGGACTTGCGTATGTTGAACCAGCCTTGCATCCCCGGGATGAATCCTACTTGATCATGGTGGATGAGCTTTTTGATATGCTGTTGCAATCGGTTTGCCAGTATTTTATTGAAGATTTTTGCATCTATGTTCATCATGGATATTGGCCTGAAATTTTCTTTTCTTGTTGATTCTCTGCCGGGTTTTGGTATCAGGATGATGTTTGTCTCGTAAAATGATTTGGGAAGGATTCCCTCTTTTTGGATTGTCTGGAATAGTTTCAGAAGGAATGGTATCAGCTCCTCCTTGTATGTCTGGTAGAATTCAGCTGTGAACCCATCTGGACCTGGGCTTTTTTTGGGTGGTAGGCTCTTTATTGCTGCCTCGACTTCAGACCATGTTATTGGTCTATTCAGGGTTTCGGCTTCTTCCAGATTTAGGCTTGGGAGGTTGCAGGTGTCCAGGAATTTATCCATTTCTTCCAGGTTTACTAGTTTATGTGCATAGAGTTGTTTGTAATAATCTCTGATGATGGCTTGGATTTCTGTGGAATCTGTGGTGATATCCCCTTTATCGTTTTTTATTGCATCAATTTGGTTATTCTCTCTTTTCTTTTTTATTAATCTGGCTAGTGGTCTGTCTATTTTGTTGATCTTTTCAAAAAACCAGCTCCTGGATTTATTGATTTTTTGAAGAGTTTTTTGTGTCTCTATTTCCTTCAGTTCTGCTCTGATCTTAGTTATTTCCTGTCTTCTGCTAGGTTTTGAGTTTTTTTGATCTTGCTCCTCTAGCTCTTTCAATTTTGATGATAGGGTGTCAATTTTAGATCTCTCCTTTCTTCTCATGTGGGCACTCATTGCTGTATATTTTCCTCTAGAGACTGCTTTAAATGTGTCCCAGAGATTCTGGTATGTTGTGTCTTCGTTCTCATTGGTTTCGAAGAACATCTTTATTTCTGCCTTCATTTCATTGTTTATCCAGTCAACATTCAAGAGCAAGTTGTTCAGTTTCCATGAAGCTGTGCGGTTCTGAGTTAGTTTCTGCATTCTGAGTTCTAACTCGATTGCACTGTGGTCTGAGAGACTGTTTGTTATGATTTCTGTTCTTTTGCATTTGCTGAGGAGTGATTTATTGCCAATTATGTGGTCAATTTTAGAGTAGGTGTGATGTGGTGCTGAGAAGAATGTATATTCTGTGGATTTGGGGTGGAGAGTTCTGTAAATGTCTATTAGGTTTGCTTGTTCCAGGTCTGTATTCAGGTCCTGGATATCCTTGTTGATTTTCTGTCTGGTTGATCTGTCTAATATTGACAATGGGGTGTTAAAGTCTCCCACTATTATTGTGTGGGAGTCTAAGTCTCTTTGTAAGTCATTAAGAACTTGCCTTATGTATCTGGGTGCTCCTGTATTGGGTGCATATATATTTAGGATCGTTAGCTCTTCTTGTTGCAGTGATCCTTTTACCATTATGTAATGTCCTTCTTTGTCTCTTTTGATCTTTGTTGCTTTAAAGTCTATTTTATCAGAGATGAGAATTGCAACTCCTGCCTTTTTTTGCTCTCCATTTGCTTGGTAGATCTTCCTCCATCCCTTTATTTTGAGCCTTTGTGTATCCTTGCATGTAAGATGGGTTTCCTGGATACAGCACACTGATGGGTTTTGGCTTTTTATCCAATTTGCCAGTCTGTGTCTTTTGATTGGGGCATTTAGTCCATTGACATTTAGGGATAGTATTGTTATGTGTGAATTTGATGCTGTCATTTTGATGCTACCTGGCTGTTTTGTTGGTTAGTTGATGCAGATTCTTGATTGTGTTGCTGCTTTTTTACCATTTGGTGTGTTTTTGGAGTGGCTGGTACTGGTTGTTCCTTTATATGTGTAGAGCCTCTTTCAGGAGTTCTTGTAGAGCAGGTTTGGTGGTGATGAAATCTCTGAGTGCTTGCTTGTTCACAAAGGATTTTATTTTTCCTTCACTTATGAAGCTTAGTTTGGTTGGATAGGAGATTCTGGGTTGAAAGTTCTTTTCTTTAAGGATGTTGAATATTGGCCCCCAATCTCTTCTGGCTTGTAGGGTTTCTGCTGAGAGATCTGCTGTTGAGTCTAATGGGCTTCCCTTTGTGGGTAACCCGACCTTTCTCTCTGGCTGCCCTTAGCATTTTCTCTTTCATTTCAACCCTGGTGAATCTGACGATTATGTGCCTTGGGGTTGCTCTTCTTGAGGAATATCTTTGTGGTGTTCTCTGTATTTCCTGGATTTGAATATTGGTCTGCCTTGCTAGGTTAGGGAAGTTTTCCTGGATAATATCCTGAAGAGTATTTTCCAGCTTGGATTCATTCTCTTCATCACATTCAGGTACACCTATCAGACGTAGATTAGGTCTTTTCACATAGTCCCACATTTCTTGAAGATTTTGTTCATTCCTTTTTGCACTTTTTTCTCTGTTCTTGCCTTCTTTTTTTATTTCATTGAGTTGATCTTCGACCTCTGATATCCTTTCTTCTGCTTGGTCAATTCGGCTGTTGAAGCTTGTGCATGCTTCACGAAGTTCTCGTGTTGCGTTTTTCAGCTCCATCAATTCACTTATACTCCTCTCTATGCTGTCCATTCTCGTCAGCGGTTCGTCCAATCTTTTTTCAAGGTTCCTATTTTCTTTGCGATGGGTTAGAACATGTTCTTTTAGCTCATTGTAGTTTCTTACTACCCACCTTCTGAAGTCTGATTCTGTCATTTCATCACCCTCCTTCTCCATCCGGTCTGGTTCCCTTGCTGGTGAGGAGTTGTGATCCCTTTTAGGAGGAGAGGTGTTCTGGTTTCGGGAGTTTTCATCCTTTTTACGCTGGTTTCTTCCCATTTTTGTGGGTTTATCCACCTGTTGTCTGTCTCTGTCCCAGGGAGTTGGAGCTTTATGAGTTTCCGTTGCACTACTGCCTTTTTTGATTTTTCTTTCAGGTCGGACCCGCCCAGCTAGCAGCAGGCCTAGCCTCTGCATGCCCGCAGGGGCTTTGCTGAGCTGCTGTGGGCTCCGCCCAGATGCCCTGAGCTCTTCCCTGTAGTCCTTTTTATATGGGCGTAGTTAGAACTGTCTCCGAAATTTTGATTTTTGAGTTGTCCATAGAATATTTTATTTCTAATGCAGGAAAAACATTTATAACAGGAGTTTCTAACATCCTTGATGGTTTGAAAGTAGAGATGGATTGGACTTTCACCTAAAGACTTACAGTCATACTTAAAGTTGTTTTTATGATCAAGCTAGTTTTAAAGTATGATTGTTTTTCAGTGTTTCATTTGGTTATACTAACATATTCACTGCACCGTCAGACCACGTGGCTGCTTAATATGAGGACAATGCTACAAACTGAGTCCTGCTGATATGTATGTGTTGCAGTGACTGGATGCTACAGTCTGAATGTTTGTGTCCCTAAAAATTCATAAGTTGCAATTCTAACCTCCAAGGTGATGGTATTGAGTCTTTTGGGAGGTGATAGTCATGAGGATAGAAGCCTTGTGATTGAGATTAGTCCTCTCAGACAGAGACTGCAGAGAGCTAGCTGGCCTCTTCAGCCATGTGAAGACACAACAAATAATGCTATCTGTGAACCAGAAAGCAGTCCCTCACTAGACGCAAAATCTTGAGGCAACTCGGTCTTGGACGTCCAGACTCCAGAACTATGAGAAATATGTTTCTGTTGTTTATAAGCCACCCAGTCTAAGGTATTTTGTTATAGTAGTCCAAATGAACTAAAACACTTGACTATTGGTTTTTCATCTGTTCAAACTGTATTTTTTAAAATTTTGTTTCTCATTAAGTCAATAACCAGTGAGTGTCACATGTGGATTTACCCTAAGTGTGTGTCCCCTAGGTAGAAGATTGTTTTCACAGCATATTTTATCACCAGTGACTTTTTATTGAAACACATCTGCAAAAGATCACTGTTATCAGGACTGTTCAGTTCTGATATTGTTTGATTTTCACACAATCTTTTCAGCTAAAGGGAAGAGAAAAGGAGCAAGTCATTCCCATGTGCACGGGCAGATGGAGAAATGTCGATCTTTCAATTTCAGTCATCAGTGGTCCCTCTTTTATCTTTTGACTCCATTAGAGGAACAGACATGACTGTCACACCAGCTGTTAGATGTGATGACAGTGTATATTTTATTCAATTTAGAACTCATCCTGGGGAGTTGAGTGGCATGTTTGTTAATAGATCAAGCTCCACAAAATATGATATCCTACACATTTAAATTTAAATAATTATTTTGTCTTAAAGCCATATTCAAAAAGTATGTTATAATATTTTGAGGACTCAGAAAAATATCAGATATAGAATAGTACACATTCCTGATACATGATTTAGTGTAGTACCTTTTTCTTCTTTCAGAATTCTTGACATCCTTATTTCTTTTAAAATATTGTATCTATTACAACTGCCACATTTGGGTACTTTAATATTAATAGAAATGTTAGGTAATTTATATTTTAGCTTTTTATCATTTTCAATGAAGATATTATAAAATCTGAACTTTTAAATAATTTAATTTAGAAAACTTGAACCAAATGAAGGGACTTGCCAAGTGGGAATCACTCTAACAAAGATTTTGTGTACTATCTTCTCTTAATTATTGTAATCTGTGAAAAAGGAATAACATCTAAACCTTCTAAAGATTGCTGCTTTAAGAACTGTATAACTAGAGCAGATGTTACAACAGAATTACAGAATTCTGTGTTAAAGTGTGAATAGTTATCAGTTGTGTTTATGTAGTTGTGAGAGGAATTACTGTTTCACAAAACACACACATCATTCTGCTGTGTTTATAATACTATTCCTGTATTTTTGGTACTTTGTCTTGTTGGCATGTGTTACTATGTACTGTTTGTTAAATCACTGGCAAATTGAGACATGACTTAGGAGAAATGCAGCAATTTCTAATACCTAGAAACTGAGATAGGAAATCAGAGAGTATTACATGAAAGAAATGAGGTGAGCAAAGTGTGATAAAGAACATATCTGAATTCAGTTTAATTGGGCTGCTCTAGGGATATGGAATATGAAGGTAAGCAGCTTGGAAATAATTTGGTAGACAAAGGGCTTATACTTTTTATTGACGTATAGTAGTTGTACTTAATCTGGGGACACGTGGTATTTTGATACATGTATACAATGTGTAATGATCAGATCAAGGTAACGGGGGTATCTATCACCTCAAACCATTATCTTTTATTGTACTGGGAAGATTGCAATTCTTCTGTTCTAGGTATTTTGAAATATACAATAAAGCACTGCTAACTATCATTTCCCTACTATACTATCAAATACTAGAACGTACTCCTTCTACCGAACTGCATTTTTGTAGCCATATCTGCTGGTTCTGAGAAACAATGAAAGGATGACAGGCAGCAATTCAGGCTGGACCTATTTCTCACAGCTCCTTAAGAGAGCTCTGTATGGTGGGCACTCACACAGATAGCTTACCTGCTTTGTCTTGTGTTTCCTGGCAAAGTTAGCTTATTTCTACCACCAGCCTTACAGTCACATCGACAACAGCATCATATGCTTCTCTTGCTTCTGTTATTTTTAGAAAACTTTTAAATCTGTTCCATATCTGCTTCTTGGATGACAGAAAATCCTTATTGATAAGGATTGATAATGATAACTGGTTTTTTAAACCATTTTGGCTTTGTTTTTTTGTTTAATTTACTTTCTGGGGCAGGAAAAATATTTTTTACTAGAAATATTCTTTATGGATTCATTTCCACCAGACTTACAGTCTTTGAAATTTTAACCTAAAGCTGTTACTAAAAGTCCTTTAGTCATTACAGAAAGTAATACAAGCGCTTTTAATGCCACATGTTCTCAATTATATGTGGGGGCTAAAAAAATGAAACTACTGGAGGTAGATTGGTGGTTCACAGGGGCTGGGAAGGGGAAGCGGAAAGGGGAGGGGGAGTGGACTGAAGAGAATTCTTTGTTTGTACCTTTTAATCAATCTCTTTTTCATCTTCTCTCCGACCCTTCCCAGCCTCTGGTAGCCACCATTCTAATCTACCTCCATAAGATTTTAAGCTCCCACATATGAGTGAGAACAGGTGATGTTTGCCTTTCTGTATCTTGCTTATTTCACCTAACATAATGACTTGCAATTCCATCTATGTTGCTGCAAATGACAGAGTTTCATTCTATTTTGTAGTTGAATAATATTCCATTGTGCATGTGTGCACACACGCACACACACACACACACACACACACACACACCCCGTTTTTTACCATTTATCTGTTAATGGATACTTAAATAACAAAACTAGTAAATGAGACAGAGATTAAAGGGTTTCAGGGCTCTAGGCCAAGTACATCCTAAAGTGACCTTTACAGACAATGCCTAGAACTTTCTTGCTGAGCCCAGCATTGCCTGGAGCATTTGGATAAGCTCTTCTGACCCTTCCTAAAACATGGAGACACGGCAGTGCTCTGATGCCTTATGCAGTCGTAACAGAGACCTAGAGTATACAAGATTCCTCAAACAGATTTGATCATGGACACTTAAAAAAAAAGCAACTCTCTTACAAAAATAATGTGCCATAAAATGCAGATAAAAGCTGAGGAAACTGATTATCGAAGTTCAGGGAGGAGAAAGAACACCTGCTATCATTTCTGTTACTGTCTATGCACAGGGTTTAATAGGTAGTGACGGTGTATGAGGGCAGCATGGTGGAGAGTCTCAAAATGAGATTGGAAAGAATTATATGGAAAGTCCGCAATAAAAGAAAAATCTCCACAGACAGGTTTCAAGAAAGCATCTACTTGAGTCTCATCTCAAAGTGAAATGATTATTGACCTGAATATTATTACCCAAATGTACATAGGTAGTAAAATCTGAGGGCTGGGATTCACCAAGGGATTGTCTATTCCCAAAAGTCATGTGTGTCCCCTCCTCCACCATCTCTCTGTCTCTATTGTCTTCTTTATGCTGGTTAGTACTGATGGGGACATTCTGTAAATTTAACTAGACTCTTCTGGTAAAATGCAAACTTTTTAAGTTGTATACATTTATGGAGTACAAGTATAGTTTCATTACACACATAGATTTCATGGTGGTGAAGTTGCGGCTTTTATGATCTCCATCACACAAGTAGTTTAAATTGTTATTCATTAAGTAATTTCCCATCACCTAGCCATACCTTTACACACCTCCAGTGTCTATCATTTCACACCATATGTCATTATGTACATATTATTTAGCTCCCACTTATAAGTGAGAACTTGTGGTTTTTGACTTTCTGATGTGTTTCATTTAAGATAATCACCTCCAGTTCCACCCATGTTGCTGCAGAAGACATGATCTCATTCTGTTTATGGCTGTGGAGTATTCCACAGTGTATATATAGCACATTTTCTTTATCCAACGGTCTGGTGATGGACACTCAGTTTGATTCCATGTGTTTGATATTTTGAATGGTGCTGCAATAAACATATGAGAGCCAGCATCTTTTTGATATAATGATTTATTTTCCTTTGGGAAGATACCAAGTAGGGGGATTTTGGATTGAATTGTAATTCTAGTTTTAGTTCTTTGAGAAATATCCATACTGTTTTCCATAAAAGTTGTACTAACGAACGTTCTCACCAACAAGGTGTAAAAGTTCCCTTATCTCTGTATCCTCACCAGCGTATGTTATTATTTTTTTACTTTTTAATAACAGCCACTCTGACAGGAGTAAGATGATATCTCATTGCGGTTTGGACTTGCATGTCTCTGATGATTGGTGATGTTGAGCATTTAAAACTGAAAATACCTCGAAGGTGGCTTCTTTGACTTGTAGTTCTTATACCACATTTGCATTCTCATCTGAGAACAGCAGATGATAAAATGTGGAAGAAAACCTCAAAAAATGCAGTAACATCTGGAATTTTGTAATTTGGCAGGGATCGTGTCCTGTTACCTCTTTTAAAGAGTGACTTGAACTATCTCAGATAAAACAATGTTTAGGGGCTAGGTTTGAAGAAGAGCCTGTCTTAACTTACCAGAACACCCTTGACAGATCTGTTCTTTATATTCTGAGGGGTTTAACTTTTTCCCATGGAAGCCAAATTTACCTGTTTTTCAAAAGTGCCCAATTCTCAATTAACATAAACATCAATTAATTTTTACAATAAGAAATTAGCCCACAATGCATTGTAACTAAGTCACTCATCTTTCTCTCAAATTCAGGACAATAATGGAAATATTATTTTCCCCAGTAACTCCAGTTAAATTATGATATGAATTCTTTGGTTCATTCATTCATTTAACATGACACATTCTTTATTGAGGGTCTGCTATGTGCCAGGAACCATGCTTGCTCTTGAGGGCACAGGAGGAACAAGGAAACATGGTGTGTGCCTTAAACATTGATATACTTGTGTGTATACTAGTTCATGGAATGGCATATAATCACATGCATTTCTACAAATGTTTTTATGCATGTCATGCATAAAATCTTAGCTTTCAGAGAGTTCTGTGATAGAGTATGTAAACGATACTATGGAAACTCACATGCAGGATGCCTCACCTAGTCTAACAGACCCTGAGAGCAATGTAGAGTAAGCTTGCAGGAGGGGATGATGGGGATTCCGTCCTTGCAAGAACACTGCATGAAATACCGGAAAGTGATTGTGATGTTCAGAATGGTGATGAAGGAAATGAAGAAAATATTCATGATATAGTTTGGAGTTGAAATCAACAGTAATGTTGATTATTTAATATAGGTGTTAAAGAAGACGGGGGACGGGTTTAAGAATGACTCCCAGCTACCTGTTTTGGGGAATCTGGGAACGACTACCTGTTTGGGGGAATCTGGGAAAGATGGTGCAATTTACCAAAAATGCAAACACCAATCAAGAAATCTTTTCATGTGAGAGGGCCCTGGGTTCCTTTAGGATGTGTTAGGGTCAGGATCCCTAGAAGACATCTACTTTAAGAAGTCTAGGAGGCAGTTGGTCCTGGAAGTCAGGAGAGAGAGAAAAGTTGTGCATGCGTGTGTATGTGCGTGAGTACATGCGTATGTGCATGTGTGTGTGTGTGGTTGGGGGGGGGGTATATATATGAAAACAGAAGTCCTGGAGTAAATCAGATTAACCCATGAAAATATGCAATCTGAAATTAGAGATAGTCCAAAGTAAAACAATTACATTTTTAAAGAAAAAAAAAATGGGCTGCAAAAAATACGGAGAAGGAGAAACTTGATTTAAAAGGAAAAGCAGAAATTTGTATTGTCATGAAAGTATAGAGAAAAATATTTTGAAAATTTGTTTGTGGAAATGGGAGTGATATCATTCCAGGAGAAGCTAGCCATTCAAGCACAGAGTCACAAACTCTTTAAAGTTGCAAACTGCATTCTGAGCACAAACATGGAGACAGATTAACCTTTTTTGGTTTCTCCCTCCTATGTACATAAATTTTACTGTGTGAAACAGTCTAACAGGAAAAGAATATTTAAAACTAAAGAAAGAAAAGGAAGCATAGATGTTGGTGCCATCATGTGCTAGAGATAAATTACACATTCAGGATATTAATGCAAGACATTGAGAGACAGAAATTCTCAACTGCTCATATTTTTAATTTGTTGGTAAACAGACCTAGAAAAGGCTGTATATCCTCAGAGCAGATATAGAGTGTTCATATTAGAAAAATACGCTTTTTTAAAAACAGAGTAAACAGACTGCTATTGCAGAAAAATTAAATGAATGATTAATGAGGTAAGTGGGCACTGGCTGCTTTCATTCAAGGCTTTGGTCAATAAATAAATATCAAATACCTACCTGTGGTACATATCAGGGGAAATGACTGGCTTAGTAAGAAATGCAGTATAAGTGAGTCGAAATTGTGCTGAACTTAGTTAGCCTAACCATATGGAGCTCTTTACTAGCCCTGGAACCCATGATTTCTTTTCTTAGCTTTTTCTCAGAAGTACTTACTCAGTAGGTTTCCTTGTGAAATTCTACCTTGTAATTGGATGGTTGACCTTTCATTATATTCTGGCCATTAATTGATTCAAATGTCACTCTAACTAGCTCCCCAGACAATCGTTAACTTGTCTAACGTTTTACTCCTCACCTCTGAATTTAGTAGATTTGAAACTTGAAACTATAGACATAGCAGAACAGTCATACGCTTTTCTTCTTGTTTCAGTTTTGTTCTTTTCGAGAAATATTTTTCTCAATACAACATGTTTACTACAGAAAATTGGAAAATAACTACACATATAAATAATGCAATTTAGAATCATAAATAATTCCATCACATAGAGATAATTACTGAATCTTTGATGTATTTCTTAATCAGTCTCTCACTGCTCTCCCTCTCCCGTACACATAGGTACATCATTAAAAAAGTAGGTATCATGATACATCTGTGTAGCCTATCCTTTTATACACATTTTCTGCACTTCTCCAGGCCTCAAGATTTTCTCCTCAACATGATTTTTAATGGTATGCAATTACATTATATAAATACCATTAATTAATTCTTAATAAGTTTTTACTACTTTTTAATGTATTTTTTTTACTAATTTTCCTAATTTTATTATATTGTTCTGACACTATTATGATAAAGAATATTTTTACCCATGGCATCACTGCTTTTCACTTCAGATTTTTGTCTGTCATACATACCCACGTTCTCAAAGTCAGGTCATCCCCAGAGTTCGTGGAAATAGCAAAGTGCCCTCAGTGCTCCCCTTCTGAATTTCATTTCTAGATACCGTAACTTTTTTCAATGGATCTCCTGGTTTTTTACTCATTTTACACTAAATAATTATGCTTCTGTTGCTACACCGTGACTTTCCGTCTTCAGCATGGAAGATGGGGTGGCTGTATTCACACATCCCATCCCTGTTGGATACACTCTCTGCCCCGGGGCCCATCCTCCCCTTGTTAGCATGACAAATGTTTTAATGTCAATCTGTGGAGGCTTCTGAGTATGACTGTCCATGCTCTTTGCACTCTACTTACTTAGGATTATTCCCCTTTGTTACCTTTTATTTTATATTTTTATTTCATTTTTATTTTTATAAAATAAAGACAGGGTTTCACCATTTTGGTCAGGCTGGTCTTGAACTCCCGACCTCAGGTGATCCGCCCGCCTTGGCCTCCAAAGTGCTTGGATTACAGGCGTGAGCCATCACGCCCGGCCAACCTTTTCTTTCTTATACATTTAGTTTTGTTACTTAATGTGGCAGTGTGCTCTACATCACTGTTCAGGTTTCCTGAGGTCATAAGTACTGACCTCCGGAAGTTTACAAAGGGAGTTATAGGAATCTAATCTAACAGCTCTAGGAGCCGTTCAAATCTAATTCAACTGTTATAAAATTTTAAATGGCTATAATAAAGGTTTTACATTTTTATGACCATAAAAATGTGTAGTCACAAACATCTCAAAGTACATTTTAGCCATTATGGAGAAAATTATTTATTAGGGGTTGGTACATAGTTCCTTAATAAACAAATGGATGCCCCAACTGTATTACCTCCTGCATTATCTGCCAAAAATCTAGAACCTAGAGGAATGCTGTGTGCTTCTAGTTTTCTCTCTGTGGAAATGGTGGGAACCTGTGGGAAGGCTCTGTTGGAGACCAGAGAGGCATGACTCTCTTCATTCCCCTGCGCTTCTTGATCACGAACAGATGGAAGTTAAGCAGTTATCTGGTTGATATGACTCAAGTACAATAGAGATAGCCTTTCCTGAGATGTTGGGTCCTTCATTCACTGCTAGTCACCAAGAATTCCCTCTTCTGGTTTTTGCAGGTGCACATGCCACCTGGCAGCTTCTCCCCTACCTGCCATGGGGCCTTCACTGTGACATGTCATCTGAGCATTGTGAAAAGTGATAGCAATTCAATGGCCTTGCATTTCTTTACCAGTTCCACTTAGTGGCTTAAATTTCGGAGCAAGAAGGGCTGCTTTCTGAATGACTCTTATAAAATTGCATTTCCTACCAATTTCCTACATCAACAACAATAAAGAATGTAACATTTTTGTGCAGGGGCCATGCACATTCATGAAGTGTTCCATATTTTTAATGCAAATCAAAACCACATTGAGATACCATCTCACACCAGTTAGAATGGCGATCATTAAAAAATCTGGAGACAACAGACGCTGGGGAGGATGTGGAGAAATAGGAACACTTTTACACTGTTGGTGGGAGTGTGAATTAGTTCAACCATTGTGGAAGACAGTGTGGCGATTCCTCAAGGACCTAGAAATAGAAATTCCATTTGACCCAGCAATCCCATTACTGGGTGTATATCCAAAGGATTATAAATCATTCTGTTATAAGGACACATGCACACGAATGTTCATTGCGGCACTGTTTATAATAGCAAAGACTTGGAACCAACCCAAATGCCCATTGATGATAGACTGGACAAGGAAAATATGGTGCATATACACCATGGAATACTATGCAGCCATAAAAAAAACGATGAGTTCCTGTCCTTTGTAGGGACATGGATGAACCTGGGAACCATCATTCTCAGTAAAGAAAAGAATATGAAACACCATGTTCTCACTCATAGGTGGGTGTTGAACAATGAGAACACATGGACATAGAGAGGGGAGCATCACGTACTGGGGTCTGTAGGTGGGGGGACTAGGGGAAGGACAGTGGGGAATGGGGAGTTGGTAGGATAACATGGGGAAAAATGCCAGATATAGGTGATGGGAAGGAAAGCAGCAAACCACACTGCCATGTGTGTACCTACACAACCGTCTTACACGTTCTTCACATGTACCCCAAAACCTAAAATGCAATAGAATATATGTTAAAAGTAAAAGAACATAACATTTTACAAAGTAGAGTGGTAAATAGTGTCCAGCAACATCTGCGTCTGCTATTCCTGACTGCATTTGGTTGCCCTTTGGGATCTTTGTCTAATATTCATTTTTCAGTCATTTTCAGGGTTTTTTTCTTTTAAAGACTCATGGGTTTGCTTGTCTTTTTATGAAAACAGCTTGCTGACTCTGGCCTGATTCATCTGAAGTTTTAACAGATCTTTGGAGTTTGTCCTTGAAGATAAAGGGCAGAGTTGTGGAAACTGCTCTTTTCATTCTGACAGATTTGGTTGTAAGCGATGGAAAAAGCTCTGCAGCACTTTCCTGGGTCAGTAGCTGGGATACACACTTTAAAAACTACGTACAGATTTGCCCGGAAATTGATGAATTAAATACATTTATTGGAGATATCTTGCAGAGTAACTTCCATAAATATATTTTGTTGTTGTTGTATCTGGGTGTTTTTTGTTTTTTGTTTTTTGTTTTTTTTTTTTTTTTGAGGTGGAGTCTCTGTCACCCAGGCTGGAGTGCAGTGGCATGATCTCGGCTCACTGAAAACTCTGCCTTCTGGGTTCAAGCAATTCTCTGGCTCAGCCTCCCAAGTAGCTAGTATTACAGGTGCCCACCACCATGCCTGGCTAATTTTTGTATTTTTAGCAGAGACAGAGTTTAGCCATCTTGGCCAGGCTGATCTTAAACTCCTGACCTTGTGATCCACGTGCCTTGGCCTCCCAAAGTGCTGGGATTACAGGCATGAGCCACCGTACCCGGCCCTGGGTATTTTTTAAGAAACAGATTTATAAAGGGCTCTCTTATACATCTCAGGGCATGGTGCATTGTTTTCAATAAAGGTAGTGATAGAGGGTGTTCTGTTATTTGTCTGGTCTTCTGTAAACACTACACTAGAAACTGTTAACATGGCTGGGCCTCAATATTCTTGGAATACCATCTTACAAGCATTTCTTGATTTAACTGAAACTATTTGATTTCCCCATTGCCAATTTTGTTAAATACATTGCATGGTAAGAATGAAGGGAAGAAGGCAGGTAAACAAACCAAATCTGCCTTCAACATTTCCTGCAGCCTTGGGCTGAACATTTTCCAATCTTCTTTCCTATTTTATTCTGTTAACGTGTTTTTCAGAGTATGGATTTTGACACTTAGCCCCAAAGTGTGCGGGCAGAGAGGAATGTGTGGTTTACTATATTAGTTCTTGATTGTCTTTGCAAAAATGCACTTTAATATGGTTTTCTTTCCTTTCTCACTCTTTTATATGTGTAGTGACAATTTGTTAGCTGCCTACCATATTGCCAAGCAATGGACTGGGTATTTCATGGGCTTATACTGACCATTTACTGCAGTATACATCAAATACTCACAGTTGTCTCTACTTTGCAAATGGAAGACTAGAGTGAAGTGATTTGCAGCTGGTTGCAGAACTAGTGTGTCATAAACCTGAGGTTCCAGCCCAGGCTTCTCAGAGTCCAGGCCCTTTCTTTTCACTATGCCACGTGGAGTTTCTTTCCACTATGCCACGTGGAGTTTCTTTCCACTATGCCATGTGGAGTTTCTTTCCACTATGCCACGTGGCAGCTTCTCCTGTTTTTCTTCTCTGTCCATTTGCATGTTTTTCTACCTCCCCTGGCTCCGGCACTCCTCAGCTCCTTTGTGTTCCTATTATGCAGCTCTGGGAGCTTCAATAGTCCATTTTCTAATCGATTCATCAACCTACTGCCTTGATGAATGCAAGGTAGTAGAAAATACAAGATTAGACTGTCATGAGCTGCTTCTATGTAGGAAGCCTAACCTAGGCTTTATGCTGTCATCTAAATAGCCATTTATTTCTTTGGAGTGTGCATTTCTTATACAATGGCAGTATTTGTTGTTTAATTAATGAGACACCAGGAATAGATGAATAGTGAATATTGTTGCCTTTCCAAAATGCAGAATCATTTTGGTCAAATTAATTTGAAAATATAATATTTGAGAGGATCTTAAACCACTTTTTTAAGTTCAGAGCTTCTCTGAGACTTCAGTATGCAAACATGCCCCCAAAACCTTATAAGACAGAGACATCATGTAAAATGTTTTCCAATATAGATCTTTGAAATGAGTTTCAATAAAACAATTAATATGATACATTTGATGATCATGTTTAGGGAAAAAATAATGAAAATGAAGTTAAATTATATTAGCCTTTTATGGCTTATAATGTCTGAATACTGAGCCATTCCAAACAGCTTGAGCTGTTTGGCCCAGAGAGGTAGGGCTAAAAATTGGCAAATACTTTTTAATATTAGTGAAAAATACCACCCCAGTGTTCAAATAAATAGCCAAAACACTTGAACAGATAATTTATGAAAGAAGAAATACAAATGGCCATGCCCATGTAAAGAAATAGGTAGGTAGCTTTTCCTGGCCTTAAAGATGCCAACTAAAAACTGTTCTAATATATTACTGGTAATAAAATGGAAATACATTATTTAATATTATTCATAATTTACTGACTTACAGTTATTTCCTTAGGTCCCAAAGGATATTCTCTCACAGATCTTGCAATCCAGGAGGGGATATGATCAGTTAGTAAACATATGTGTGTTTAACGCATTGGCTAGTAATCATTGCTGGGAGGAAATTAGAACAGTAAGGGAATGCGAAGTGAAGAAGTGTGGGGGACAGAGGCTCTTGGACAAGTGGCTCTAGGAAGAAGCTGTAAGGGAACGTGCCATTCCAAGACACCCTTGAGGACGCCAGGATGGTGCAGAGAGTTGGAACAGAAGGGACAGCGTCAGAGGGAGCCATGTGTGTGAGGGACAGAAGAAGATCTGTGGCCAGAACTGAGTGCGCTAGAGGTGGGTGGAAGTGCGATGATCAGAGAAAGGGCTGGGAGCAGAAGGCTGGATCCACAGGGACACTTAGAAATCAAGGGAAAGAGGGGAGCTTTCATTCTGGGGATCACGGCAGATTTTGACTGAGAGAGGGAGGCAATGAAATGCGTCTCTTAAAAATCCCTCTGGCTATTCTGTGAAAAATTAACTCTGCAAATGATTTTGATGAAGAGCTGTGGTTTTGATAAACTAGAACCAACTAAACCTGTTAAGAGACTAGTAGAGCAATCTGAGCAAGACAGGGTGGTTCTGCAATAAGGGATTAGAAGAAGGGCTGGTGAGAACGGTCAGATGTGATTCATCAGGAAGAAAAGTGGCGGCAGAACTCGCTGACTGATCTGACAAGTATGGCAAGAGAGAGAAATTGAGAATTTCCTTATTTGGGGCTAAGTAGGTGGTTAATAAGTCAGTGAGGGAGAGGCACTGGAGCACCTCAGAAAAATGTATTAAGCACCCTAATAATTTTATGTGATTTGGTATAATAGTAATTCCAATGATGGAAATGCTTTAAATGGGGTAAAGGGAAATATTGCCTAGATTTATGTATAATAGTGTTATTTATAACAGTGACATGTAAAAATCAATGTGTAAAAATAAAATGGCTAAATGAATTGGTATATAAATGTAATGGAATGTGGCATAGTCATTTAGGTACTGCCTAGTGACACAGAAAAGAAAATGTTGATGATTAACTACTAAGTAAAAATGAGGACATAAAACTATAGGCATGTGATGTTCTCAATTTATCTTCAATAAATGTACTCATTTAATGAACATGCATTGAATGCTTACAGCATGTCTCTGAACACATAAAAAGTAAACTCATTAAAATATTAATGGTATTTACCTTTGACTGGAGAGATTATAAATATATTTCAGTTTTACTATCATTAAAATTTTAGATAACTGTACTAATGTAATAATTTTAAAAGCTTTAAAAAAGCAGCATTTCTATAATAGCAAAGTATTTAAACTCATAACTTTTCCAAACGTTCTATTAAATATATATGAAATACACAATTTCCTCATCTGGATGTTTTAAAATTATGAGGCATTCGTGCCTTCTTAAAAATCTGTGAGCTGCTCCTCAGCAGCATCTTCCAGTGTCACATCCGCCTCTCTGATCACAGCTGCCTACGTTTTCCAGTTCATATCTTAAAGCTCAGAGTTACCTCCTCATCACACTCTTTGGGGCGTGTACACAGGGAAATGAAGCCACTGAGGCATGAGAGCCCAGTGAGAACGTAAGAACCATTTCCAATACAAATCTCGACATAAAGAACTTCCCTCACACAATGACAAGGACTACACATTAGAATGCAGTGAGAGCAGCACCTAGACAACAAGGGTCTAGGGTGTCCACTAACCAAAGACCATTCTCATTGGTTACTCAACAAATTCCCTAGAATAGAGTGAGCTGTGGGCAAGTGGAAATGATGAAGATGGAGAGAGTTGGGTCCAGGTGAAGTGGGTACTTTTAAACCTCTGGCATCACAATATAATTCCGTGTTATTAGAATAAAAGCTTGCAAAATACTCATGGCATATTTTCTGATCTAAGTATCTATCTATATCTATATATCTATATACATACAGATAGATAGATGGATAGATAGATACACATACATGTCTATAAAGGTGAGGACTACAGAGAAAAGGACTATCCTCTCCCTACTGGGAGAGTAGAGTAGGATGAAAAGGATAGTTCTTACTTTATCAATCAATATCTATATAGATATATAAATGGCGATATATATATATATATATATATATACACATATGAGGATAGTCCTCACTTTTTTCTACTTGCACATGAATACGGCAGCACTCCATTTGCTATGGAGAGAGAAAAACCATCTATAATTCATAAGCATAAAACATCCACTTATAGGGCTTATTTTCTATTTTTCCTTTCATGTTAGATGCCAGCATTTATTTAGACTTTTTTTTAGAGCAGTTTTAGGTTCACAGCAAAATTTGAAAGATAGAGATTTCACATGTACTCCCTGACCCCACACATGCAAAGCCTCCCCTGTTTCCAGCATCCCCACCAGAGCAGTCCATTGGTTACAACTGATGAACCCACCGTGACCTATCGTTATCCCCCCAAGTTCATAGTTAACATTAGGGTTCGTTCTTGGTGGTGTACATTCTATGGCTTTGGACAAATGCAGTGACATGGATCCACCCGTACAGAAACCTGCAGAGCATTTTTACTGTCCTAACGGCCCTCTGTGCTCTGTCCATTGATCACCACCTGATCCATTTCCTGACAATTACCAAACAATCTAATTTCTCCATAGTTTTATCTTTTCCAGAATGCCATCTACTTGGAATCATACAAGGTTTACACTTTTTACATTGGCTTTTTTTCACTTAGTTATATACATTTAATGCTTCTCCATGTCTTTTCATGACTTGATAGTTCATTTTTATAGAGGATTGAATGATATTCCAGTGTCTGGATGTACCACTGTTTATTCATTCAGCTACTAAAGGGTATCTTGGTTGCTTCTAAGTGTTGGCAGTTATAAAAAAAAAAAAAAAAAAAAAAAAAAAAGAGAGAGAAAAACTCATACAGACATCTGTGTGTAGGTGTGTGTAGATGTAATTTTTCAGCTCCTTTGGGTAAATACCAAGGGGCGTGATTGTTGGGTTATAGGGTAAGAGTAGATTTACTTTGTAAGAGATTACCAGGCCGGTGTGGTGGCTCATGCCTGTAGTCCAGCACTTTGGGAAGATAAAGAAGAAGGATTGCTTGAGCCCAGGAATTAGAAACCAGCCTGGACAACATGGTGAGACTCAGTTTCTGCAAAAGAAAGAAAAATTACAAATAAAGAAATAGGTGAGAATGGTGGTGCACACCTGTGTTCCCAGCTACTTGGGGCGGCGGAGGCAGGAAAGCCCAGGAAGTTTAGCCTTCAGTGAACCATGTTAGTGTCACTGCACTGCAGCCTGGGCAACAGGGCAAGACTGTGTCTCAAAAGAAAGAAAGAAAGAAAGAAAAGAAATTGCCAAACTGTCTTCCAAAGTGGCTATACCATTTTGCATTTCCACAAATGAAAAAAGAGAGTGTCTGGTCCATTGATTCACATCCTCACAAGCATTTGTGGCCATCGGTGTTCTAAATTTTGGCCACTTTAACAGGTATGTAGTGTTGAAGGAGACGAAAGAGAAAGGACCTTTAATGCAATGGGTGATCCCAAATTACATCCTAAGCCTTGGAAAAAAGTGCTATCAAGAGCGTACTTGGAAAAATTAATGAAGTTTGAATACTAAATGTGGTTTAAGTAATTCAACATGTTAATGTTGAATTTTCTAGTTTTGATAACTATTGTTATCAAATATAACAATAGATATAAAATACATACTAAAATATTTAGGGATAAAGAAGCATGATACCTGCAACCTTTCCAGTGGTTCAAAAATTTTGTGTGGGAGGTGTGTGTGAGAGAGAGAGAGTTTGGGGGTGATAAAGAAAAGGAGGAGGGCCGGGCGCGGTGGCTCAAGGCTGTAATCCCAGCACTTTGGGAGGCCGAGGCGGGTGGATCACAAGGTCGAGAGATCAAGACCATCCTGGTCAACATGGTGAAACCCTGTCTCTACTAAAAATACAAAAAAATTAGCTGGGCATGGTGGCACGTGCCTGTAATCCCAGCTACTCAGGAGGCTGAGGCAGGAGAATTGCCTGAACCCAGGAGGCGGAGGTTGCGGTGAGCCGAGATCGCACCATTGCACTCCAGCCTGGGTAACAAGAGCGAAACTCCGTCTCAAAAAAAAAAAAAAAAAAAAAAAAAAAAAAAAGAAAAGGAGGAGGAGAGAGCATGAACAAAAATGGAGAACAGTATAAACAGCAGGTGAGTTTGGATGTCTTAGTCTGTTTGGCCTGTTATAACAAAACACCATAAACGGGGTGGCTTATAAACAACAGAACCCTATTTCTCACAGTTCTGAAGGCTGAGAAATCCAAGATCAAGGTGGCAGATGTGATGGTTAGTGAGAGCCTGCTTCCCGGTTTTCAGAGTTGGCTGTCTTCTCACTGTATCCTTAACTGGTAGAAAGGGCAAGAGAGCTTTTTATAAAGGTCTCTTTTATAAAGGCACCAATCCCAATCCTGAGAGATTCAACCTCACAACTTGACCATCTTCTAAAGGCCCCACCTTCTGACATCATAATCCTGGAAGCTAAAATATTAGCATATAAATCTGGGGTAGTATCTCCATATATGTAAACATGGAGTCCACTGTATTAAATAAAGGGTATCGTGTTAGTTTCTTAAGGTTGTCTTAATAGAGTACCACACACTGGTGGTTTCAAACAACAGAAATGGGTTCTCTCATAGTTTTAGAGGCTAGCAGTCCAAAATCAAGCTGTCAGCAGTACTGTGATGCCTCTAAAACCTCTAGCAGGACTCCCCCTCTCACATCTCCAAGCTCCTGATAGCCCCAGGTGTTCCCCAGCTTGTGGCAGCTTCACTCCAGTGTCTGCCTTCATCCTCACGTGGCTGCCTTCCCCTGCGTGTGTGTCCGTTTTCAAAATTCTCTCTTCTTACAAGAATATCAGTTGGACTGGATTAAGGCCCTTCCTACTCCAGCCTGACTCATCTTAACTACTTACATCCATAGTCACCCTATTTCCAAATAAAGCCATATTCACAGGTACTTGGAGGTAAGGCTTAGATATATCTTTTTGGAGGAAACGCAGTTCAAACTGTAACAGGTACATAGGGGTGTTTTGCATTACTCTTGCAACTTTCTGTAAATTTGAAATGATATTTTAAAAAGTTACCAAAATGTGTTAGCATGCAAAAAAGTCGTCTTTGTTTACTAAAATGCCATTAGATAGATAATTCTCTTTTAAAATGTGACCATTCCAGCCTGGATGACATAGTGAAACCCTGTCTCTAGTGAAAAATAGAAACATTAGCTAGGTATGGTATGAGCAGCTGTAATCCCAGCTCTCAGGAGTCTGTGGCAGGAGAATCTCTTGAACCTGGGAGGCAGAGGTTTCAGTAACCAGAGATGGTGCCACTGCACTCCAGCCTGGGAGACAGAGTGAGACTCAGTCTCAAAAAAAAAAAACAAACCAAAATTAATAAATAATAATAAAATAGAACTGATTATTAATGTGTTCAATAACTATTACTAAATGAAATAATCGACAAGTATATTTGAGGTGAAATCATTACATAACATAAACCAATATTTTTTTTTTTTACAGGAAATGTACACCTCTTGGTTCATATGCCATATGGCTTGTGGTAAATTAAATTTCCATTTGTGGGGAATGATATATTTGAGTTTCATGCGGGGAATGATATATTTGAATTTCATCTCCAACACTCCAGAAACATAGTTGAGGACAAATTGGAAGTTAAGCCGTCTTCCAGTTTCAATAATTAGAGAGGAAATTCGCTCAGGACTCCCCATAGGAACTATGCAGTCTTCAACTGTGGAAAGTATTTGAGGGGTTGCTATTGATTTTGCACAAATAACTTTAATTTTATTTCCCTGATGAAAATCAATTATGATAAGATTGATTGATTTTTTTTGAGCCAGACTGAAAGACATGCCTCACACTCTATGTTGCACAAATACAGCATTTTTGTGGAGCCGTATTAAGCTTTTCTTAATTTGAAATTACTTCTTTCAGTAAGACAACAACTAAAATGTACTGTCAGTATGACAAATTTGACATCTAGCGATTAGATGTAGGAATATATATGATGAAGATGTATGTGCACGCACACGTACACAAACCCTCGGGTTTAGGCTGTTAGTGGGCACCAAATATCAAGATGTTCTCTTGCATCATGAGAAAGTGTGTATGTTTTTAATTCATTCTCACTTTGAATATCATTTTCACACACCCACTTCCTAATCCATATGTTCTTATAAAGTTCAGCAGTCAGTCACTTAAAAATATTACTTAAGATTGAGAAACTGTAGCGTGATGGCTGACGCTGTTGTTCCTGTATTACGAAGTAAGTTTGGGCTCGGATATTTGTTTTATGTGTGAAATTCTCTGAAATCCTCAACTCCCCCTGCTTCTCATAGTCTGAAATAAAACAAACATGTGTACAGTCAAAGATACTCATCAATATATGAAATTATCATCAATATTTATGTTTAGTGTGGCTCATCATTCTGTAGGAAAGTATTAAGCCATTTACTCAAGGAATCAATCAATATGAGCAGTGATTCAGGATCATTTTTCTCTCACTTTTTTTATTCATAGCTGAAAAATTATGTACTGGAGTTTTCAGAGGAATGAAACATGAAATGTAAAAAGAACATTTTTAAAAGATATGTTAAATATCAAGTTTGTATTTTGGAAGAGAAAAATTACATTGTAGAACACATAGATTTTTAAGTCCTCATATTATATAAATGGGCAATGTCAAAAAATAATTTTATTGAATTTGATTCTTTTCATTTCACAAAATTTAGTAAATAGATTTGCTATGCCTGAGTGATTCAAAATGGAGTTTTTTTTTCTTTCTAATAAGAACTAATATAATACCTTATAAATGCTACTGATTCCTAACCTCACAGGTCGTCTCGCCTTTGGTATGCTGAAAACTAGATTTTCTGAGATTCTCTGACATTTTGACACAGTCTCGTCAGCTCCTTAGTTCCAGCGGGACCCCTTACCAACTAAAATTGCACATTTACTTCCGAGTTAACTGGACTGATGATAAAAATCAGCTGTGAACCTTCTCAGTGGGGTACACAGTCATCTTAATGTACAGTAAAGTAAGGAACCTTGAAATGAAATTAATTTATGCAAAAGGGAAGAATTACGGTGTTTGCATGTATGCAAGTGTAAGATAGTAATCAAGTTTTCTAGGGCTTTTTGGAATATTTACAGCACATCACCTTAGCATTGTCCTCTATCACGCTTTCTTCCAGTGCAAAAATGGGTTTAGGATCCCCAAGTCTTAGGGGTAGGTTTTTCCTACAGAACTTCCATGAATTGTTATAACTTGAGAAACAGTAAAGCCTTCACTTGCAAAAATATTTCACTCTAGCCTGCCAAGGAATCTATATGCCCAGCTTTGAAGAATCCACTTTGTGTCAAGGCATTATCTCCAAAGGCAAGTATTTTACACAATTGAGGGAAATGTTGTGGCCAGTTTTCGTAAGGACCCTTATCTTTTCCATGATAGGGCCTGGGAAGAGCCAGATTTTATTCATGGAGGCAAGACGGAGGACTCTCCACATAGCACGAATTGGGAAGTTGTGGGCCTCCAGAACAAAGCATGGAAACTAAGGCATAGGTTACACACAGAGGTGGATACAGAGAGATACCACTGGCCTATGCTAGAAGTTTCCAGAGCTGTTAGCACCATGCCACAGGCTCCAGACCTTTTGACCTTGGTCCACACCTCCTTGGTGTAGCCAGCTAGTTAATGAGTGGCAACATATGCTTCACCTAGGCACAGTAAGCATTTATATTATTTCCTATATTACTGAATGGAGTATTATGCTAAGGGTGTTTGTCTCTACATGCATGTATTCTTATGTGTAGCACTCCAATAAAACTGCTTCAAAGAGGCACTTACCATGCTCTCCTGAGTTTTAATACCAGGAAAACTGGATCTTTTCAACAAGATCACACTAGCCATTTTGCTGGCTGCACTACAGCTTATTATCCTATAGAGGTGTCCCTGCACCCAGTAATACATTATGAATAGTTTTTATACTTTACCAGAATTAACCTATTTTATCTTTGCAACAACTCTCTGGGAGAATTAAAGTCAG
Source organism: Saimiri boliviensis (assembly GCF_048565385.1). NCBI lineage: Eukaryota > Metazoa > Chordata > Mammalia > Primates > Cebidae > Saimiri > Saimiri boliviensis. Next base: position 5,247,407 of record NC_133464.1, on the reverse strand, counting down.
AGAGGGCAAGTAGTTTGTCTAAGGTTACATGACTGATAAGTTTTTTTTTTATTATTGCATTTTAGGTTTTGGGGTACATGTGAAGAACATGCAAGATTGTTGCATAGGTACACACACGGCAGTGTGATTTGCTGCCTTCCTCCTCATCACCTATATCTGACATTTCTCCCCATGCTATCTCTCCCCACCTCCCTACTCCCCCGTCCTTCCCCCAACAGACCCCAGTGTGGAGTGCTCCCCTCCCTGTGTCCATGTGTTTTCATTGTTCAACACCTGCCTATGAGTGAGAACATGTGGTGTTTGATTTTCTGCTCTTGTGTCAGTTTGCTGAGAATGATGGTTTCCAGGTTCATCCACGTCCCTGCAAAGGACACGAACTCATCGTTTTTGATGGCTACATAATATTCCATGGTGTATATGTACCACATTTTCCCTGTCCAGTCTATCATCAATGGGCATTTGGGTTGGTTCCAGGTCTTTGCTATTGTAAACGGTGCTGCTATGAACATTCGCGTGCATGTGTCCTTATAGTAGAATGATTTATAATCCTTTGGATATATACCCAGTAATGGGATTGCTGGGTCAAATGGGATTTCTATTTCCAGGCCTCCTGTATGTCTTCTTTTGTAAAGTGTCTGTTCATATCCTTTGCCCACTTTTGAATGGGCTTGTTTGTTTTTTTCTTGTCAATCTGTTTTGGTTCTTTGTAAATGACTGAAAAGTTTTGAGCAGAGATTTGAACTGGTTTTGTGTCCTTAAACGTTCAGCCCTGCTGCTCCTGGTGGAGAACTGTGGGCGGATGCCTTGAGAGCATCACCGACACAGACAGGCCATGTGGGTTAATGTATTTGTTAAATGCAATAGGGTGTGTGTACTTAGAACTCTGCATGCCAAGTATCGTGAGTCTCATGCACGTAGTCTTCCCAAGTCGTGCTTCTAATTAGCAAAGCTTGCTTTTACCTGTGAGGAAACTGGGGCATAGCAACCTTAAGAACAGGTCATAAAGTTCATGAGGAGAGGCCCAGGACTGAATCACAGAACATTAACTTTGTATTACTGTGCAATACTCACTTTCTCATAGAAATGCACCAGTAAAACGGAGGTACTAGCCAGGGTCCAGGAGAAGACGAAAGGTCCACCAAAGAAGGGAGTTTGAATAGGATGCATTTAATATAAAAATGATCTAGTGAAAGTAGATGAATTGCAAAGTGGGAGTGAAGATGATGCTGAAAACTAACAGAACAACAGATACAGGAAGCAGCTGCTGTTCCCCACATGGGGAGAGTATCCGGAAGAGACCCCTCAGGGACTGAAATTTGGTAGACCCTTTTAGAGAGGATGTGGGTGTGGCCTCTGCATGGTCGGGAAATTCACAAAGGTACCTGAGGCTGGTTCTGACAATTAGGAAGCTATTGGCCGGGTGGCAGCAAACGTGGCTGGAGGGCGTGCACCGCTGGGTACCACAGAGTGGGCAATAACAAGAAGGAACATCCCAGGCCAGTGAGAGGAGCCCCTTCCTCCTGAAGTGACCCCTGGTCCCCCAACTGCCAAAGCCACCACCTTAAATATGGAATCTCTTCTAAGTGGTCCAATGTCAGTGAAGTGAATTCGTATTCTGCCTTTGTTTGTCTAATGTTCTAGGAATCCATGTTTACCTATGTTCCCCAGGTATGTAGGTTCATGAACATTTCACATACATACCTACACAGCTGGAGAATGTCTCCCTCAACCACAGAATATTGCTCCCTGTATCTGCTATCCCCATACTCTTCAGAGTTCTCCAGATTACAGCCAGTAGTTATTTCCTTTTTCCTTGTTAATTATTCATATTCAATCTCTCATTAAAATTATTGGTGGAAATTCTGGCTCCTAGAGGGAGATATAGGTCATATAAATGTAAAATCTCATAGTTCTCTTGATGAATCAGCTGCTTCATCCAGGGTCCTAGTATTTACTTTCCCCAAAGGATACTGGGATTTCACTCTAGGCGTGAATCTAGCAGAAGCAGGGGGTGGTTATGGTGGGACTGGAAGAAAATGAGCATCCTCTTTCAAGGCATTTTTTCCAGGTGAAGTCATCACAGTTTTTAAGCAAACATTGGAGCATCTCCTCAGTCACAGGAGGTCAAGCGGCATCCCTGGAGAGGAATAATACTCAGGGTGACTTGAGGACTCGCGATTGTCTGTTTCACAGCTAGGTGTGGTGGCTTACACCTTTAATCCCAGCACTGTGCAGGGCCAAGGTGGATGGATCACTTGAGGTCAGGAGTTTGAGACCAGCCTGGCCAACATGGCGAAACCACATCTCTACTAAAAATACAAAAATTAGCCAGGCATGGTAGCGTGTGCCTGTAATCCCAGCTATTCAAGAGGCAGAGGTAGGAGAATGGTTCAGACCTGGGAAGCAGATGTTGCAGTGAGCCAAGATCATGCCACTGCACTCCAGCCTGGGTGACAGGGTGAGAATCCGTCTGAAAAAAAAGATAAAGATTGTCTGTGTCACTGGAGTCCAATCAGATATTGCCATTTCAGGTCTCGGGACACCAGTCCTGCAATTAACAAGAACTTTCAGAAAATATATGATGAGAGCGAATTCACTGGTCATTGTAATTCAGCCACCTACAAAATTATGCTAAATTTTTTATTGAGCATTCAGCGATATGAACTCTCAATGTGAAAAATTCTCCCAAGGCTGGTATCGAACCTCTCTGGTTTTCATGTTATGACTTGAGCTTATGGTTAAAGGACTTGGCCTTGGTTTGTTGTTTGTTTTGTAAGACTTCCACTGACCTCGTTGGGGGGAATCCATGACACACCACTGTCCTTGTCATCATTATTTCTGCTACAATGGACAGAATCTTGGCTACTATGGCAGAAATAACTCCCAAGACACTTGCTTCAGTTTACCCTTCAGGACAACGAACAGGTGATAGCTTGATTGCCTTGATTATTTTAGTAATCCAAGCTGTGGACTCCTGAGCTGCTGTCTCCCACTGGCATGGCCTCAGCAGCATATCACACTCAGCTCACTACACCCATCACCAAATCCTATCATTGAGGGCCTGTTCCCGCCCCCTGGGACCACCCATTCTTGAAAGGTGTCCAGTTAGCATCCATCCAGGATCCAGAATTTCCACCAATCACTTGAAAAAGAAAGATTGACCATAAATAAACTACTAACTAGTTAAAAACAAACAAACAAAACAAACAAACAAACAAACAAAAACTACTTACTGTGATCCAGGTAACCGGAGAATGCAGGAATAGCAGATTCAGGGAGCAGATACTGCTTCTGGGGCAGAAGGTGACAACTGGGGGGGGGAGTCGGCTTGGAAGTGGCCCCTCCCCAAGGCTGAGAGTCAGACCCCATTGGAGAGGGTGCAGCTGTGACCATAGTGGGGCCAGAAACTTCTGGGAGGTGGCTCAGGCCCTGGCTGCAAGCAGGAAACAGGTACCAGCAAAATATGCCAGGAAGCTTCACTCTGGGAGGCCAGTATAAATCGTCGGGCCATTTGCTAGAATACAAGATAAGCTTGCTGTTGGGCTGCTAGGGACACTCGCCCGGGGATGTGCGCCCCTGGGTCCCCCACACTCCAGTGACAAGGAGGCCTGGGGCTTCCTCCTGCTGTGTCCCTCCAGTGCCATTCCCACTGGTAAAGGAGGCCCCTCCGAAGGCTCAGCCCCAGCATCACCAAGGCAGAGCAAAACGTGGGTTGACCTGGATCCTTAACTGGTGATTGGCACAACATGGAGCCTGAAATCCTTCATTTCATTTTCAAGGTCTCAGACTTTCTGGCAGAGCAAAGCCCCTAGCCATAAATTGCAGAAATGCTTCATTGACCACAGATTACCTCGGTGGGGTAAGAAGAGCAAAGCGCCCTTTCCCTGTAAGTGTTGCATGTGGCAGCTCAGAAGAAGTAGCAACATTCGTTTTTACTTTTTATTTAGCCAACGTTTGTACCATCACAAAGGCAATATGAGAAACAATTCCCTGGACTTAACATTTAGAAGAAAAATGAAGGTACATTAAAATTAATTTGTATTGTTTAAAGAGTGAAAGTAAGACATTTTTCCAAATGTTTGGAAAATTAGTAATTATGGATTGAGATTGAATCCATAATTCAATCATGGATTGAAGAATGTGGGCTCTCGGTTATGTTAGTCATAAAATTACCGACGTCAAGAAGAAAAATGTAAGAAAGAAAGACAGGAAGGAAGGAAGAGATGAAGGGAAGGAAAGAAAGAGTCTCTCACAAATGTCATCTATCTGGAATGATTGAAGGTAGGTAAGATAAGTATGAGTATAGTGATTTTATAACTATATAAACCCTTGAAAATAAAGGTCAGGAAATTTAGTTAAAAAGAATTGTTATGGGCCGGGCGCAGTGGCTCACGCCTGTAATCCCAGCACTTTGGGAGGCCAAGGAGGGTAGATCACGAGGTCAAGAGATCGAGACCATCCTGGTCAACATGGTGAAACCCCATCTCTACTAAAAATACAAATAATTAGCTGGGCACGGTGGCGTGTGCCTGTAATCCCAGCTACTCAGGAGGCTGAGGCAGGAGAGTTGCCTGAACCCAGGAGGCGGAGGTTGCGGTGTGCTGAGATCGCACCATTGCACTCCAGCCTGGGTAACAAGAGTTAAACTCCATCTCAAAAAAAAAAAAAAAAAAAAAAAAAAGTTATGTAAATTATAATTCTTTGTCTCAATTTTTAATGATTAGTTTAAGTTTAGTTTTTGACTCTCTATTTTTCAATTTGTTTCAATAAATCTTTTCTAGCACCTCAGATGCGCGAGGCACTGTGGTAGATATTGGGAACACAATGGACAGGGAAACATGATCTGTGAGCAGGAAGGCTAGCAACTCTCAGAAAGGCCAGCTTCTATACTGGGGATAATACCAGGTAACTTAGCAGCTCAGGAGAGTGAGTGGCTCATGAGTTGAAATTTCAATGAAGAACCCAGCTAAAACATTCAGCCCCATGCTTCAGGTGCAGACTTTCTCTGAAAGAGCCTGATGACTTCTTAAAGCACAGACAATATTCTTTCTAAGTGTACCATCTCTCTCAATACCAAGTTACTTTTCTATTGGTTTTTCTTGTAATTTAGAATACATGACTCCTAATTGTATTCACTATCACCTGTGCCTAGGGGTTTGGCATATGTAATATTTCACTGGGAACATTTATGAATTGGGAAGGATTCTCTACCCCTGATGAGTGGAGTGCAGATTTTTCAATTAATGTTGAAAACAGTCATGACACCCCTGCAGTTCCGTCTCTTGTTAATTGATTCTTTAGCAATTGATATTTGAGCAGGAACTGTCAGGTTCAAGTCCAGTTCCAGCCCATGCTGAGGTCCAAGGGAAGTGGGTGGATAAATGAAAGATAGCTGAAAGGACACGTTGGGTGGGGCATAGGTGGGTGAAATACGGCTTTATTCAGCAGCCCTCCCTCTCTCAGCAGCAGCTCTCTTGCAGTTTGCTCTGTCTCAGCTGCCTGGTCCAGCCATTCCCATGCACAGCTGCATGGCCGACTCTCCCTTGCCTTCAGGGTCAGCAGCTTCACTCTCTCTCTGTGCGTGAGCAAACCAGAGCTGTGTCCTGGCTACCCTGTGTCCTGGCTACCCTCTGTCCAGCTGCAAAGACAGACGGTTCTGGCTCTCTCTTTGTCTTTCTCTGGGTGTAAGTATGCCTGATATGGTTTGGTGGTGTCCCCACCCAAATCTCAATTTGAATTGTATCTCACAGAATTCCCACTTGCGGGAGGGACCCAAGAGAAGGTAATTGAATCATGAGGCCGGTCTTTCCTGTGCTAGTCTCATGATAGTGAAGAAGTCTCACGAGATCTGATGGGTTTATTGGGGGTTTCCGTTTTTGCTTCCTCCTTATTTTCTCTTCTGCTGCCATGTAAGAAGTGCCTTTCACCTCCTGCCATGATTCTGAGGCCTCCCCAGCCATGTGGAACTCTAAGTCCAATTAAACCTCCTTTTATTCCCAGTGTCAGGCATGTCCTTATTAGCAGCACAAAAATGAACTGATACTGTAAATTGGTACCAGTAGAGTGGGGCATTGCTGAAAAGATAGCCCAAAATGTGGAAGCAAGTTTGGAACTGGGTAACAGGCAGAGGTTGGAGCAATTTGGAGGGCTCAGAAGAAGACAGGAATGTGTGGGAAAGTTTGAAACTTCCTAGAGACTTGTTGAATGGCTTTGACAAAATTAGTGATAGTGATATAAATAATAAGGTCCAGCATGAGGTGATCTCAGATGGAGATGAAGAATTTTGGGGGAATTGGAGCAAAGGTGACCCTTGTTTTGTATTAGCAGAGAGACAGGCAGCATTTTGCTCCCACCCTAAAGATCTGCAGAATTTTGAACTTGAGAGAGATGATTTAGGGGTATCTGGAGGAAGAAATTTCTAAGCAGCAAAGCATTTGAGAGGTTACTTGGGTATTGTTAAAAGCATTTCATTTTAAAGGGGAAACAGAGTGTAAAGGTACAGAAAATTTGCAACCCGATAATGCGGTTGAAAAGAAAAATCCATTTTTTGAGAAGAAATTCAAGCTAGCTATGGAAATTTACACAAGAGAAAAGGAGCCTAATGTTAACCCCCAACACCATGGGGAAAATGTCTCCAGGCCACGTCAGAGACCTTCAGGGCAGCCCCTCCCAGCACAGGCCAGAGGCCCAGGAGGAAGAAGTGGTTTTGCAGACTGGGCGCAGGGTCTGAATGCTGTTTAGAGTGAACAGGTCCACCCTCTGAAATGTGTGGACCTGAGATTTGGTGGGGCCAGGGGCACAATGATATGGTTTGGCTTTGTCTCCACCCAGCCTGGAGACTTGCTGCCCTGTGTCCCAGCTGCTCCAGCCATAGCTGCAAGGGGCCTTACAGAGCTTGTGGTGTTGGGCTTGTGGGTACACAGAAGTCAAAAACTGAGGTTTGGGAACCTCTGCCTAGATTTCAGAAGATGAAAAGTTTGCTGCTGGGGTGGGGCCCTCATGGACAACCTCTATGGCCGTGTGAAAGGCAAATGTGTGGTCGGAGCCCCAGCGTAGAGTCTCTGCTGAGGCACTGTCTAGTGGAGCTATGAGAAGAGGGCCACCATCCTCCAGACCCAGAATGCTAGATCCACTGACAGTTTGCACTGTGAACCTGGAAAAGCCACAGACACCCAATGCCAGCCCGTGAAAGCAGCCAGGAGGCAGCCTGTACCCTGCAAACCCACAGGGATGGAGCTGCCCAAGACCATGGGAACCCAGCTTTTGCATCAGCATGACCTGGATGTGAGTCCTGGAGTCAAAAGAGGTCATTTTGAAACTTTAAAGTTTGACTGCCTTGCTGGATTTTGGACTTCTATGGGCCCTGTAACCCCTTTGTTTCGCCCAATTTCTCCCATTTGGAATGGCTGTATTTACACGATGCCTATACCAGCATTGTATCTAGGAAGCAATGAGCTTGCTTTTGATTTTACAGGCTCATAGGCAGAAGGGATTTGCCTTATATCAGATGAGACTTTGGATGGTAAACTTTTGAGTTTACGCAGAAATGAGTTAAGACTTTGGGGAACTGTTGAGAAGGCATGACTGGTTTTCAAATGTGTGGACATGAGATTTGGAGGGACCAGGGGCGGAGTGATATGATTTGGCTGTGTCTCCATCCAAATCTCAACTTGAATTGTATCTCCCAGAATATCCATGTGTTCATGGGGGTACCCATTGAGAGGTCATTGAATCATGGGGGCCAGTCTTTCCTGTGCTATTCTTGCGATAGTATATAAGTCTCATGAGATCTGATGGGTTTATCAGGAGATTCTGCTTTTGCTGCTTCCTCATTTTCTTCTTACTGACGCTATGTAAGAAGTGCCTTTCGCCTTCTGCCATGATTCTGAGGCCTCCCCAGGCATGTGAAACTGTAAGTCCAATTAAACCTCTTTTTATTCCAGTTTTGGGCATGTCTCTATCAGCAGAGTGGAAATGAATTGTACAGTGCCTATACAGTGTCAGCAGGGCAATTATATGTTTTACAGACAACAGTGACATAGGACCAAGGCGTGGTCTTCCCGTGTTATGGCTACGTGGCTGTGATAACAAGCAGAGTTACATGCCTCTGCTCTAAACTCACTGAGTCACTCTGGATGTTCACCTCGGCCTATCCTTGACCAAAGCACGGCCATGTTCCTTACAGGAATACAAAATCTTATTCCTGCAGTTTGGAGACTAAAGGAAAAGAATCATTAGCAAAGTCTAGTGAATAATATGCCTGAAGTAAGGGTTTTCTTTTTTTTTTTCAAACTCTGAATAATTAAAACTAAATGTACTAACAAGATAATTTGAAGTCTTGAGGACCTTAAAATTATAAGCATCCTTATAAGTAAAAAATCTGAAATATATGACTTGCTCTGTTCAGATAAAGTAACATCTTTACATGGTTATAGAAAATATAATACACTCAATATGGTGAGGTAAGAAACTCAATTTATCTTGGGAGAAAATGTTAAGATACCGAATATTTTACCATGTTAAGCTACTTTTTTGTTTGTTTTGGGTTTTTAACAATAATATATTTGGAGTGGTTATTCAGAAATGTGTGCAGACTTGCTGAAGTATAGAAAACCACTTTGCAAGTAAAGAATAGTAGAAAAAACTCTAAATGTTAACATAAAATTTTAACTGTGAATTATATTTTATGTAAAGTCCTAAATTGGAATAGAATAAGAACTATGCTAGTATTGCAACACAGAATACTATTTTGTAAAAGGAACAGGGAAAATCTTTCCTTTGTCTGGCCTGAGTTTAATGACATGTTACCGAGAGGGATGTGGGAAATCTTGGACAATGGACATATGTTCGTGCCATGTCCTAAAAGAAATGACGTGAGCCATGCCTGATAAATTTTATGGTGCTCATTAGGGAATGTGGGAGCAATGGTGACCATTCATGTGACTGATTTCTGAAGAGTGAAAGCAAATCTATCTTTGTATTGAAGCTGAGATGGACAAGGGGTGAAGCAGGAATGCTCAGAGGTGCTATGCTGATGAAGGGCCCTTGGAAGCGAAAATGTGGAATAACCGTATTTAATACAGTCAACCCACTGAGGTTGTAGATCGTACATTTTGTTAGAAAACAGTTTCTGGAAAGAGAAAAATCAACCTGTAGTCATTAACTCAGGCCTTGATTAAAACATCATAGTGTGAGGTCTCCCAGATGAATTTCTGTAGAGAACAAGGAGGTTAAAGATTGTTTAGAATACATTGTTCAAAGTTCAGCTTATTTCTTGAAGAGTGATTTTAGAATCTTTGAAGGCATCAGACACTTCTATTATTTTAGAAACAAGACCGAATATAGGGCAGCCAGTGCAGAGGCAAGGCGTGGGTTTACAGCCACTGACTAGAAATTGTAGGTTTAGCAAAGGGGTGGGGAGAGGTAGCTGGGGCCAAGGTTTTGCAAGGGTCAGTGGAAGGTTTACAGAACATTCGTTTCCACAAATCGTTTAATATATTTGTCTTAAAAAATAATTTGAGCTTCCTACCTTATTCTTCAGGGTGCAGTCTACCATAAACTATTTCTGCATCTGTTTCTCAACTAAGATTGAAGTGAAACTCCTAATCTGCTTTTTATTTGAACAGTATATATGATGTTATATTTTTTTCTTTTTGTTAGGCTGGAGCCAATGTCCTTCTCCAGGACGTGAATGGAAATATCCCATTAGATTATGCTGTAGAAGGGACAGAATCCAGCTCTATTCTGCTGACCTATCTGGAAGAAAACGGTAGGCATAAATTTATAAAACCACAGAAAGAAATAGATTGGGAGAATTGTAAGTGTGTATTCATTTTCACAGGTCTGCTTACATGATTTCCGATGGACATAGTTCCCCACGTGGTATAGGAGATGGTATTTCTTCTGTTCGACTCCATATTGCTTTCACTGCACTGCATTGTGGTTTATTCAACACTGAGTTTTTTTGCAAGCCAGCAGAAATCTAGAGGTCAACAAAGAAGGGAGATTTTAACAGGCATCTAAAGTCTGTAATTAGTGGGACTGGGTTTGTAATTATAATCCATTGTCCCCTGGGAGGGGAAGGGAAGTCAAGCAAACGCAATTGAATTTTGAGCTAATGAGAGCAAGGTCATCTGAAGTGGATTCTCTTAGAAGCAGGTGGTCCTAGCCAGAATTATAGGCAAGGAAGTGAGGGCTTAAGTCAAGGGCAATGTGTATATCATCCCCTGATTCACACTTTGTGACACTTAGAACACAAAGAGCATCAGAAGAAAGCCCTGTGGTCATGATGCTCGACTGAGAAGATAAGACTGAGCCCCTAATGCATTCACTGACAAAGGATTTTTAATTACGCAAGCCCAGCATATAATTCCATCAGTAAGTGCAGCCTTGGGAAAGTGGGAGATAGGAGAATCCCTGAGCCCAATATAGTATTAAACTAAAGAATCGTGCCCCTCCCTTTTTCCCCTGCTGTTTAGGTGTAAATAACAATAAAGAAATTCCAATCCCCTCAAGAATGACACTTGGCCAGAGAAACGTTTACAGTTTGTAAGAGCCTCACGGAGCTTATGTAGACACTCTTTTTGCTTCTAAGGAAACCTCACATCTGCCTCGTTGTTCCTTTGTGCTCTCTGCCTCCTCCAGATTGCTTTCATAGAAAGGTTCATTCTGAGGATGGCTTTGAATAATAATCATCAGTACTTTGCAGCAGTGAGTTCTCAAATAAAATAGTCTCATTCCTAGTGAAAGCAAGGTAGGTGCGGTTACCATGATAGGGGTGATGTGAGCTTGGCGGTGCTGCTGAAGGTCACCAAGTGGGGATTTCAGGCAGAAGCAGGCTGGGTCAGGCGGGCAGTGTGTGCGGTTGACCGTTCTCCAGCTCAGTCATGCCTGGGCACGGTCACCTGTGGGAATGCTCGTTCACTTTCTCCAAGCCTTGTTAGCTGTACCTTGATGGAGGCAGATTCCATTACTTCTAAAGAGAATGAAGCTTGACGTTATGCAGACTTCGCTGCTGGGAAGTTAATTCTCTGGATCTTTGCCAGATTTCACATGTAGCATGCAATTCTGAATTTAGGTGAAAAACTTGGCACAATGGTGCCTATAGTTAATAATACTGTACTGCATACTTTGAAATTTGCTGAGATTATAGTTCTTATGTTAAGTGTTCTCATCACCAATTAATAGTAAAAATAACAGTAAATAAAGAGTGTGGGAGGAAAGTTGGAGGTGATACACATATTTATGGCCTATATTATGGTGATGGTTTCAGGGATGTATACTTATCTACAAACATCAAGTCCTACACAATAAATACATACAGGTTTTGTATATTAGTCATACTGCAGTAAAATGGTTTAAAAAAATAAAAGTAGGGATGCCAAAGTTTAACAAATTACTTGACCATGTTTTGCTTAGCTGTGCCAGTTCAATATTATTTCCTGTATTTTCTGTTGTTCTGACATTTTAGAAACTACAGTAATAAATGTTTCTTTGAGAAAATAAAATTATATTTATTTGCAAATGCATGCACATTGCTTATAAACCTCTCCAACTCATTACAGCAGTTCAATAGGAAATTTTAGTATTGCAAGATCAGTATTTTATATCCTGTGCAAAGAATAAAATAAATGTATTACTTTGAGAAGCTGATTTTAAAAATGAATAAGCAAAACCAAACCAAACCAAACCAAAACAAACAAGAATGTACTAACTCTTAAATGGCTAGAGAAAATGTGTCACTACTGTGGCTGTCACAGTCAGCTGGTAAAATACATGTTTGCTGGAACAAATGCAATTTAATATCTCTTAAATTTTTAATTCCGTTTGCCATTTGTCACTGCAGTCGCTTTGGCCCCTGCCTTCACATCCATCTGCCCTTCCCTCAGTTCATTCACAGTCTGGTTCTGCTTATGTAGGTCTTCTTCCACTATCTCCATCATCTGCCATAGTTCCCAGTAAATACTGTCTAATTCGATTTATTCTCTGGCCCTCTGCTTAGTACAGGTTTATAGTTTATCTACTGTGACAACGTGGGCTGATGTCTTTAGAAATTCCTAATATTTCAGGATGAGATTTTTGTTATTGTTTGGCTCTGGGTATGTCAGCATCGCCTTTGTATGAGAGATGGTTGCAATCCTGGAGTTTTCATTTTGCGTTGTGCAGTTTCACATCCAAGTACTTATCACCCGTCACATCAGGATGCATGTGGCAGAGGAGGCCGGCAACGTCATGAACAAGTTGATTACATGGAAAATCGCTGGTCACAAGTCCTAATTGTGCTGTCACCACCGACTTACACTGTAAACTCGGGGACAGCAATTAACCTCGGCTCACCACCTGAGCCTGGCAGGCTGGAAAATGAGACAACCACGGAGAGCTGATTGAGCATTTGATGAATATTAGATCTCCAGTGCAAGGAGAACCAGCTGGCATGCAAGGGAGGCAATCGATTATAAAGTGAGCCAGCACGGAAAGAAAGCACTGATAGAGAGCCCGAGGAGAGAGAGCCAGGACAAAAGATCAGCATAACATATACATTAGACACACACATATAGAAATATCCATATTCCTGAAAGGCACCAGAAGCTTAAGTTGGCTTTGCATACATCACCATTCACTGTCTTTTCTTCCCCCTTTCAAACCCATTCTTCTGTCAATCATAGCCCATGTTTATTTTCCTGAGTTTCTAGTATCCTGTGATTCAGCCCACTGCAGTTCAGCTTCTAAACCCACAAACCCACTGGAAAGGCCCTTGCAACAATTGTGCTTACCTTCCGTAGTTTTCTATTCTTTTCTTTCCTTTTTTATTATCTTGTCTCTCTTGGACATTCGGTGACCTTGGTGACACTCTCTTAGAAATATTCTCTCTCCTGCCATCTTCCCACAGTTTTCTTTCATCTCTTTGAGCTTCTACTTAGGTTTCCTTTGGATGCTTCACGTGTCTGTCCAGATTGCTAAAAGTTGGTCCCTCCTGAGGCTTTGTCTTTGAGAATCTTCCATCTCTCCTCATGTTGTTCCTGGATTGTCCCACCCTTTTGCTTCTGTTGTTACCACCTGAGGGGTCTCAAGAATACCCCTGTAGCTTAATTATTTTTCAAGACCTTCACTCCTGTATATGCAGTTTTATTACGTATCTCGACTTGAGTGTCAGATAGTTTGAAGTAATGTGTCTCGATAGGATGTATTATTGTCCTTTCGCCTTTCACTGCCTATATTTCATATTTTACCATTATCACTGGGAACATCACTTTTCTTCTCCCATATCCTTGTGTCTGATTCTCACCAATTCTTACAGATTTTACTTATTTGATATCTTTCTAATATCTCCACCCAGACCTCAAATCATACCGTCACTGCCTTGATTAACATGCTGGTGTTTCTACTTTGGATTACTACCATAGCCTCAAAACCGATCTTCCTGCCCCCAGTCTTAACCCTTCCCCTTCATTTTTCAGAGGACTCCCAGATGAATAAGTGTACGAATGTCATGTGACTTTCTTTGGCTTAAGGTGGTTTATTTGAAATGCTGTCCCTGTACCAGCCTGTCCAAAATCATGCATAGTCAGGGTTATGGTCTGCATGGCTGGGTAAGATGGCCGCAAGTCGTGCCTGATCTTAGGGTTGGGAGAAGGGGATGGGTGGAGGATAGCAACACCCTTTCCATTTATTTCTCTTTGCTGGAGCAACTTTATCTGACTGCTCAACTCTTTTGCTTCCTTGCATCTCTTAGATTGCTTACAGTAGAAGATAAAAATTTGGGTTAGCAGAAGTTCTATGAGCTTAGAGGATCCCATGCTAAAATCATGGGATAGGTCATATTATAGTGAATTGCAAATGCCTATTTAGCTTTGTTTCCTTTTTGAGGGCAAAAATGATGTTTTATGCATGACCAAATGATGATACAATGGCATATGATAATGAATAAAAATAAGCCATATGCAGATCTTGTAAAAACACCAAGGAGGAAGGATATGATTTTCCTTACAAGTGCTACAGGAGGCATCACAGAAGTGACATTTACACTAGGCTGAAGGTGAGGGGCTGGGTTACCCTAGAGAAAGCAAGCAGGGTGGTCTGACCCAGGCAGAGGGAGTAGCATAAGCAAAGACAGGAAGGTTGGAAAAGCCACAGAGGAGAGGTGATGCAGATCCTCCCACAACTCGAGAGAACGCACAGCTGTGAGTTCAGTGTAGTCATAGGACAGTCATAATAACAGCAAAGAGTAGCCCTAATGTAAACAGAGAAAATGAAAAGTTGAACTCTTACAAAAACAATATTACCATAAGAGGGATGGTTAAAGAAAGGTAAATTAGGGTTCAGACTGACTGATAGTGTTTATGTAATTTCAGTTTTGCACAAGTATCCATTGATATTATCAAATTAAACCAGGTAGTAATAACATCACAAGTAATAACTTGTGGATTTCAGGTAAATTCTATTGTTTTTTAATTATTACATTAAAATAAATTACTAAATTTATTTCAAAATAATAGATGTAAACAGACTTTCCATTAATTTGTTTTCAGAAAACAATATGAAAATCTACATTTTGCACAGAAAATAAGAATGGACCCATTATCCATTACAAAATAGACTTAGGAGCTACAACCATCTTGGTTGGTTTTATCCAGGAGCATTAAAGAAATCTTTTTGACAATGAAAAGAGGGAGTTTCTGTTGTGTTATATTAACCAAAGGTGATTTGGGCTACTTTCCTGAACATATATTTTAAAAAATCTAAAATTCACATTTCAATTGGCATCATACCTGATTCCAAAAAATTAAGTTTTAAAATATTAGAATGCAATGTAATAAGATTCTCCTGTGATATTTTCACAACAGGGGCGAGAAACAGATTTTTTTCTCTTAATATAATGAGTCTGCATTGAATGATGTCTTATCTCTCTTTTAATTTGTGTCTTGTCTTTAATCTTGTTTTGTTTTTATCACTCCATTTTAAATACATCAATAATAATCTAAGAGATTCACATACAACTTTAGTAGACATTGTAGCATCCTAAAAGTTAACAAAGTAACTTTACAGTGGCTATCAGATTCTTCAGCTACTTCATGCAAAATTGAAGGCTGACATCTGAGAAATATTTGCCAAAATAAAATCACACATGAAATGTCATAATCCTAAAAGTCAGAATACGTGACAGTTTTAGCTGATTTACAGACCTCAAATGACTCTATGAGGGAAATGTTAGCTCTAAAATGATATGTCCATAATTCAGAAGGTGAGGAATGGTCACGGTGTTTCTATTTCATTTTTCTACTAAAATGGATTAGCTTTGAACAGAATATTTGGAACATGATATATTATTCAAATACTGCATGTGGCTTTATTTTGTTTGGTTACTCCCTGCCTCCTAAATTATCAAATGATAATATATGACACATCTAAATGAGAGGCATGGAAAACACATGTCAGAAGGCTGACTAGTAATCACAGATCACTTTTATTTAGTCCTTACTGCAACCTAAATACATTTTATATGTTTCACGTGTTTTCACTCATTCTCATAGCAACTGACGAATCAAATGCTATCAACACCATTTTGCAGTTGAAGAAGCAGAGGCAGAGATGAGTTACTTGCCCACATTGACACAAGTAGTCATTGTTACACACAGCACTAACACCAGCACTAACAGTAAGGAGCTGGGGCACGAGGCAGAGGTGAAGTGCCCCAAGGGGAAAAAAACATCAGATGTGCAACATGTTCTATGTGATTTCTGCTATAGAGATACACCTTAAAAGTATGAACTATTGACTGAGTGACTGAGCACATTGAAGCTCACGCAGGTTAAATAACCTTCGCAGAGTCAACCTGAGGAAAGAAACCATAAACAGACATGTTCAGGAACATCAATCCAGGGTTTATTCTTGGGTCCACTGTGCTAGGTTTTCTCTCAGTGTTTGCTTCAAAGATGAACTCAGTGAAGAGACAGAGTGCTCAGAAGAGTGGCTGGTTCATAGCAAACACTTGCTATGAGGGAGGTATCACCATCATTATCATTTTTCCCTTAAAAGAAGATGAATTAGTTCACCTTAGTAAATACCTGTTTTATCCAGGAACCAATGCTAGGAACAGGGGACACATCAATGAAAAGACACAAGCTACCACAGGGATGATACATCATGAAATTCCAGCTTAAAGTATATGCCGAATAGAGGTATAGACAGGAATGAAGCAGACCCAAGCCTTCTGCATGCGCCTCACTGATCCACCTAGGTGAAGTCGGACTGGATTCTGCACTCAATGCGAGTTATCTTTGTTAACATTAATAGTCATGAAATGTTCAATTGATGCATCATTTTTAAAAACTGATTTTAAAATCATTTTAGATTACAAGAAAGTCTAAAGACAGCACAGAGTTCCCAAATGCCCTTCACAGAGCTTCCCCTAATGTTAACACTTGCACAGCCATGGTACACTTATCAAAACTAAAAAGTTAACATTCGTACAATATTCACTGTACTAAACTACAGACTTTATTCATAGTTTTCCAGGTTTTGTACTAAAGTCTTTTATTTCTTTTTTTTTTTTTTTTTTTTTTTTGAGATGGAGTTTGCCCTTGTTGCCCAAGCTGGAGTGCAATGGTGCAATCTCAGCTCACTGCAACCTCTGCCTCCAGGGTTCAAACGATTCTCCTGCCTCCATCTCTCGAGTAGCTGGGATTACAGGCACCCACCACCACACCCAGCTAACATGGGGTTTCGCCATGTTAGCCAGGCTGGTCTTGAACTCCTGACCTAATGTGATCTGCTTGTCTTGGCTTCCCAAAGTGGTGGGATTATAAGTGTGAGCCACTGAGCCCAGCCTAAAGCCTCTTTTTTTTTCTATTCCAGGGTACTAGATTGCTTTTAGAAGCAACTATTTGGGCCAGAAAAATCATAGCCATCAAAAACCATATCTTTGTTATTTGTTTCCATTTAAGTACTTTAAAATACTTTGGCTAATGTGTGTTGATGATTTATACTAAAACTGATGTTAACTGAAAACCTGCCATTATAAGGCATCATCTATTTTATAACAAGAGACAATTTATATTCTTTAAAGGCTATAGTTGGAAAGAAAATATGTGCAAAGATAAACAATCAATTCTTTGAATGAATGTTCGAAGTGAAAGAGGAGCTTAAAAGAAGAACACATTGAAAGAATAGATGGTAAAGCTAGGTTTCGACCCCCAGGAACTGAGAAGTATCTCTCCATTCTGGTTGAAAGGCTCTTTCTCCCCATAGGAGTGGATTTGACCTCACTGTGCCAGATGAAGCTTCAGAGACCAATGAGTATGTTAACAGATGTCAAACACTTCTTATCATCTGGAGGCAATGTCAATGAGAAAAATGATGAAGGAGTAACACTGGTAAGTTAACATATTTGACTCAGAAACTGTTTAAATAGATAATTTCAGTTGATTTCTAAAACATAGAATTCATTACAAGCAATCTTTAAGTAATTGTTATGATAATAAAAGTAATACATGCCAATTGAGCAAAGAAGAAAATTGCAGACCCAGAAATCCTATTATTGGGTTTCTACTCAAGGAATATATATCATTCTACCATAGACATGTGCATGCGTATGTTCATGGCAGCACTGCTAATAATAGCGAAGACATGGAATCAACCTAGAGGTCCATCAAGGTGGACTGGATAAAGAAAATGTGCATATACACCATGGAATACTATACAGCCATAAAAAGAACAAAACCACATGGATGCAGCTAAAGGCCATTATCCCAAGAGAATTAACACAAGATGATTAACACAAAATCTAAAATGATTGTAAAATCATTTTAGATTACAGGAAATTCTAAAGACAGTGCAGAGTTCTCAAATACACTTAACAGAGCTTCCGCTAATGTCAACACTTGCACAGCCATGGGACATTTAGCAAAACTAAAAAGTTAACGTTGGCACAATATCCACTATACTAAACTACAGACTTTATTCATGGTTTTCCAGATTTTATACTAAAGTCTTTTTTTTTTTCTCATACGTGGGAAAATTTTCTCCTATGTGGGATCCAAACACTGAATACACGTGGACGGAAGAAGGAAATGAGAGACACCGGAGCCTGGTGGTGGGTGGGAGGAGGGTGAAGATGGCAAACCACTTACTGGGTAGGGTGCTCATTAGCTGTGTAATGAAAGAGTCTGTACATTGAGCCCCTGTAACACCCAATCTACCCATGTCGCAAAACTGCACATGTACCCTCCGGAACCTAAAATGAAAGTTGGAAGGAAAAATGCAAAACACTATGCCACTACCCAGGGAAAACCAGTCTATGTTGACATATTTTCTTCAGGCCTTCCTCCTGTGTTTGTTTTCTGTACAAATTTAAGATAATTTTTATACATTATTTAGTCCATGTCATTTTTGAAATGTAACTCATAGGAGCATGCTTTCAGTTTAGCGTTCAGTAAAACAAACTCTGGATGACTTTGGTGAGTGAATTTCTAAATTCAAGCAAACTCCTGCCATTACTTTTTATTGCTATCAAGCACTGTTGCAATGACTTATTAAAAGATCAACTAAATTTGGATTAATTTTTATATAATTGATGTCTAGTCACCAAAATAAGAAAATTTTGCTCCACTGACCCATAAAACTTTCCTGGATATGTGGGGGTTAAAATTAATGATGACATAAAGAAACGTAAGACCCAGGGGAAAAAAAATTGAGAGAAAGTAAACTAGACTAGAAGAAAGTCTGAAGCTGTGAAGGGTGAATTGCATAGAAATGCTTCAAATCAGTGATTCATTTCTCCCATGGAAAAAAGATTGAAGACAATTGATGAGGAAAGTGTTTTAACTAAACAGGTAAAAGTTTTGTTGTCTGAAACATTTCCTTGAGATTTAATACATTTTTATATTTATTAAATGCAGATTAAGTGCCTGTGACCTCTGGATGGTCACAGTCTAAAAATTTGTTGTTTTCTTTTCTTATGACTTAGAGTTACATAGTTATAAAAAAGTTTATAAATTTATAAATATTCTGAAAGATAAAATTTAGAAAACTATAAGTTTAAAATTTTATAATTGCATAGGCTTTTAAAATTTTTACATTATGCTTTCCTAAATTTTATCTTCTAAAATCAATATTTACAAATTTGTAAACTTTATAAAACATCTTCAACTGTCATAAGAAAATAAAGCAAAGCATATTTAGAGTGTTTTGAAAAATAAGACATTCAAATGGCAAAGTATTCTAAATTGGTGAAGAAATAGAATTGGCCACATGCTATGAACAGAATAATAGTGACCAAAATCCTTTTGTCATGGATTCACATTTCAGCTGGGCAGGTGGATAATATGCAGCATAAATGAGCTAAATATATAGTATGCTAGTAATAAGTACAAGGGGAAGAACAAGACAGGGACAGGATGGTCATATTGTTGTCATTTTGGATAGACAGGAAATGGCCAACCAACAAGGATGCTTTGACTAATGACTTGAAAGAAGAGGGAGCCTGGCGTGTGGCTGTGAGGGGGTAGCATTCCAGTTGAGGGTGAGAAGTGCAAACAATAAACTCCTGCCGTATCAGGGGCTGGTCCTCCTATGGCTGAAGCAGTGTTAGCAAGGAGGGAGAGACAGCTGGTACCAGTTCACACAAGCTTTTATGGGGTGATATGAAGACCATGGCTACGACTCTGCAGGGGATAGGAAGACAGTGGAAACTTCAGAAGAGAGGAGGGGCATGAGCCTGCTTCTTTTTCAAAAGGATCACCTCCTCTGGATGTTGTGTTAAGAACTGACTGTGAAAGGGCAGGGGTGAAGCTGAGAGTTTGTTTAGGAGGCTTTTCCAGTAATCTGGGCCATCAGTGATGTGGCTCAGACATCAGGGGTAGCATCGTAGTGCAACTGGACTTCCTGATAAATGTGTTGTGTGAGATAAAGTGAAGCTTTCGGAATGACTCTAAGTATTTAGCTTAAACTACCAGGGTGATGGAGTTGGCATCAAATGAGATGAGGCTGAAGGAGACACAAACCTAGAGCAGGAAACCTCACATCAATTTTGGAGATACTAAGTTTGAAAGCCTTCTTAGCCGTCTTAATGGAGCTGTTGGATTTGTGGTTGGACATTGGAGTCTGGAATTCAGATCTCTAGATGAAAGAAAGAATTTGGGGAGCGTTAACGTGTATGTGATATTGAAAGCTTTGATACTAGGTGAAGTCACTACTTATATGCAGAAGGAAAGAAATTTGGGACCAAGCCATGGAGATGAAGAAGAGGAGGCTCCAGAAAGGAGATGAGAAAGATCAAGCACTAAAGTAGGAGGAAAACCGAGAGGATGAAATGTTCTGGGAGCCAAGTGAAAAGTGTGAGGAGGACGGAGGAGTGATAGACGACCAAATATTGCTGAGTGCTCAGTTTAATGGGAGTTGTGAATTGGTTATTGGACTTAGTGACTTAGAGGACATTGACTTTCTCTTGGAGGACAGTTTCACTGGACTGGTAGGGTCAAAAGTCTGATTGGAGTGAGTTACTTCATTAATAATTCATGTATTACATGTAATGAATTAATGCCTGACATATTATGGTAGAATATATTACAACTTCATATTTAAAAAAAAAAAAACCACTGCTAAATAAAAACAAAATGCATACTTCAACCATTGCTAAATAAAAGAGCATACACACTTCAGTAGAGAACCTATTGAAACAATCAATACAGAGCAATAAATTGCTATCATTTTCAATTTTGACTTTCCTTGTGACCTTTTTATCGAACAGAGAGCATAAATGTTGCAAATAAGTGTTCTAAAATAACCAAATCTTGTGGTCATCATCTTTGAGCTTTTAAGCATGAAGCAGCAATGAAGAAAACGCTAGGATGCTGTCCCTTGAAGATGACAGCATTTCGCAGCATGTGGTTTGGTTTGATTCACACGTCTGAATTGGTTAGTCTGTGTATGTTAGTGACTGTCATTTCCTTGTGTTTTCTTTTCTGTAAGATCTGTAGTGTATTTATCTATTGTGGAGATGAGGCTGACAAAACACTTTTGTTCACAGATTGATTTCCATACCTGAATTGGAATGTCAGTTGTGGTTGAAAATTAGGCATAATTTTTCACACTGTTAAATTGTTATGTGCAAAAGAGATCAAACTAACAACAAAAGGCCCAATGGGAATAAACTTCTAATAAGAGGGGTTTGGGGTTATCTTTACCTCCTTTATTAGAATATGTAGCAAAATAACCAAAAATAACATATCTCTTTTTAAAAGGGATATCTTAGTTTACATTAGATTCTTGTTAAAGTAAATAGAAGCCACAGAAAATGATAAAATTTTAAGAAACACCATGTTATAGAGTATATGAAAATTAATTCATGAGTTTGAGAATATAGTCTTTGAAACTATTAATGTGATAAGTAGCATATATATTATGAAGACATTGTCATTTTATTATTTACTGTGTTAGCACATAATTTGATATGTCACGCCTGGCCCTGAGGCTTATTTATTTGGTTTCTTAGGAAAGGAATATTCAAGAGATGCAAGTATCAAGCGATTTTATTTTTGTCACCTTTATTTTGGTAATGCGGGTTCGTTTTTTACTTATGGATGGAGACAGCCACTGATTTTATGGTTATTTTTAAAGAATACATATGGTCACTTTATGTCATAAACCAACCTCAAATTAAACTGTCGGATCCCATATTGCAACTAAAACTGTCAACTTAAGTCAGGAGTTACTGAATTTTTGTGCGATACTTCCCAGTGACCCTTTGGTGTAACCCATGGATTGCCTTTCAAAATACTGTTTAAACTGTGATAAAAAATGCTGCATAGAAAACAAATTGTGTTGAAATAGAGTTATCATAAAAGTAAATGTGTGATATATAACACATGTGTTTCTATGTCAATTCACTGAGAAACAGACCTAGTAATTACCATGATTTTAAGGTGACATTGACCGTGAATGCTATTTTGAGCTATTTGCTGCAACAAAACAGCAATATGAAAATGTCAGGACTTTTATTGATGATGTTATTCATGGGTTTGCTTTTCTGCCTATTGTTGAATAATCTACTAAATTTCAATTAGGGGGTGGAAGAAAATAAAGTGATTTCTCACCCAAGTTTGAAACCTCCCTGAATTCCACCTACAGATCCTGCAGGGACGAATGGGCTCAGGTGTTAGGGTCTGTGAGTTTAGTTAAATCTTGAATCCGTTCCCAACTTAGTGCTGTGCCAGGTTGGGAAGTCCGTGGACATGGGTTACTATTTTTCCTCTTCCCACTTTTCTCCATCCCTCCCTTCCTTATTAAGCTCCACTGAAGTTAAGAAGAGGAAGAAGGGAGAAGGAAAAAGTTGGGGAAGAGGAGAGGCAACAAGAGCAAGGTTTTTAATTGACTTTTTAAAAGATGATATCTAGCTCTCTGACCAAGAAATTGAGTCTTCTTTTGTGAGAATTTGGGGATTTTTTGAATCCCACTCACACACCATCATCATGGGGAAGCCCTAGCCTGCACCTGATCTGGGTGATGCACTCTTCCAAATGTTCCCTTATGCTCACTCAGCTTTCAGGAATTTGAGGACACTCCAGATTTTCTCTCCTAAGCTGTACTTACTCCCTGAGGCATCCCCTAAAATAGAACCAGAAATGACCACAGCTTCATGGGTACACCAGCCCATCTCTTACCTTTTTCTCCATGTAAGAATCAAAACCAGTTTTTTCTGTGTCCACCAAAGTGCTCAGGATATGCAGCTTCTCAGGTTGGTCTCTACAGCCTCTCTCTGACATAAAATTGAGAGGAACTCACATCCACCCTGATACCACTATCTACACACAGTGGGAAGGGAAAGTGGACTCTTAACATATTAAGAACACTCTTTAAAAATTGTCCAACATTATTTTCTCATTTTGTTTTTAATTTCTGACCTAGTGTGCCCTCAGTCTCAAGGTAGAGTTCAAAAGTCATCTGAGCAGTTTTAGGGCAACTCTTTTCCAGTTTATGTATATGGTCTCACTTTGGGATATGATTTATATGATCTTCAAACTTCAGTCAAAGCTAAGATAACAAAAATCTTATGTTAGTGTTAGGATGCAATAGATGAAGAAGACCTGAAATTATTGTTCGACAATCCTGACTGTACCTAGGAGGTATTTGAATGGCTCTCAAGATTAGTTTTCATTTCTTCCTCACATAGATTTTATTAAAATATAGCATGAGCTCAGCATGATCGTCTAGCTTTAGAGTGGCAGGAGTCACAGAGCTTCAATAAGACCAGATTCACTGGAAATCTATAATAATATTTTACATACAGATTAGTAAAAAATCAGATGCACAAATATGAGGGTGAGATGATTAAAAACCATGACCTGATATTTTCCAAGTTATACATCTGGAAAAGACTTAAGCCTGTGGCAAAAACCCTTGTGTTGTCAAAATATGAGGAAAAAAACACAAAAATGTTAATATCTTTGATTATGTCAGAAATTATGATTAACATTTTGTATTAGACAGTGAGCAAAATTAAGAGGCAACAGGTAATTTGCTGAGGGTAATATTTGTAATCAGTTTTGCCAAATTTTAATATCTTCAAAATATGCAGAGTTCATAGAAATTAATAAAAAAGATGATCACCTCTTACTAAAAAATAATTGACTCTTGTCGACAAGAGTCAATTCACAAAAGAAAAGTATAACCTATGTATATGAAAAGAGGACCACTGTTGGGAATTAAGTAAATGCAAATTATTTGAAATCATTTTAGAAATGAGTAATAGTGAAGAACAGAAAAGCTAACAGTCTGTGCAAATGGATTCTTTCATACACTGCTGGATTGTGGGTAAATTGGTACACAATTCCAGAACTCAGCATGGCAACATGCCCCAGGAACTTGAAAAAGTGCTTATTATTTTAGAATCAGGATTTATCAGAAAGAAATCACTAAGGACATATATAATAATCACCAACAAACTAGTTTTTAAAAACAGTATAAAAAATAGTAACTACATAAATATCCAACAATTAGGAATCGGCCTGTCAATGATAATGTATCTGTAGAATGGTATACTATGCTTTCCTTAAAATCTAGGGTTTAGAAGCACAACAGCACCATGATGAAGGGGCCGGATGGACCTACCTGGGTGCTCACACTGGAAGGCTCCATCACTTCCAAGCTGCGACTTGTGCTGGTTTATTAAACTCTGAGTAATAATCTTCTCATTTTTTAAACTGGAATAATAAGAGTGCCACACTGTAAGATAACCAGGTCCAAGGAGACCATGTATGCTAGTCACTCAGTTTATTGTCTAGTTTATACACAGTGAGCTCTCAATCAAAGTTAGTCTTTAAGCGATCAAATCATTCAACAACTTGGAAAATATTAACTATATTTGAATGAAATAAATTGCTAAATACACCGTGATTCTCATTTTATGTAATATTATTTTAAATTGATAATGCTTGTATGCATTTATGGGGAACAATGTGATGTTTTGATGTATGTATGCAGTGTGAAATAATTAAATCATGCTAACTTAAGCTATCTGCCGCTTTTCTTACCATTTTTGTGTTGAGATATTTGAAATGTATTCTTAGTTATTTTAGATATATAATATATGTTTTATTGACAATAGTCATCCTGCTATGCAATGGATCTCAAAACATATTTCTCCAGTCTAGCTGAAATTTTGAACCCTTTGACCAACAACTCACTCTTCATTTTCTGTCTTGCCCTCCCCCAGTCCCTGGCCACCATCATTCCTCTCTCTTCTTTTAGGAGCTTGACTTGTTTAGATTTCACATAAAAGCGAGATCATGCAGTATTTGTCTTTCTGTGCCTGGCTTATTTCCTTTGACATAATGTCCTTCAGTTTCATCCACATTGTTGCAAATGACAGGGTTTCTTTCTTAGGGTTGAATGGTATTCCATTACATATCTATACTACATTTTCTTTATGTTTTTACCTGTTGGTGAACACTGAACTTGATTATCATGATTAGTGCTGCAGCGAGCATGGGAGTACGGACGTGCCTATGACGTAGTGACTTCAATTCCTTTGGACATACACCAGAGTGGGGTTTCTGGATCATAAGCTAGCTGCATTTTTAGTTTTTTGAGAAACATCTATACCATTTTCCATAATAGCTGTACTAGCTTACATTTCTACCAGTAACCTAGAGATATTCCCCTTTCTCTGAGTCCTTGCCCACACTTTCTTGCCATTTTTTGAACAGTCATCCTAACAGGTATGTGGTGATATTTCATTGTGGTTTTAATTTGCGCTCACTAATGATTAATAATGCTGAGAATTTTTTCATGAGCCCATTAGCCAATTGTATATCTTCTTTTGACAAATGTCTGTTGAGGTCCTTTGGCCATTTTTAAATTGGATTATTTGTTTTCTTGTTATTAAGCTGTTTGAGGGTTCTACTTTTATAAAGTGAGTGGCATCATTAAATAGAAATAAATCGCCAGATTCTGAAAAGTGAAGCATTTATCCAGAAATTCCAATTGTCAGTTTCTTTAACCTTTTTATATTTTACACATTTTAAACTCTGAAAAATAAATACAAAGTAATTTAAAGTTAGAAAAAGAATTCTGGATTTTACTTGAATAGATGCTTGAAAGGACCCAAGAGTGTGTTTATCCTAAACCAGGCAGGGCCATCTTGGTATTCATTGGTGGACATTTACGCTGTGTTGCTAAACCCTATCTGGAGCAATTGATTCAGCTGAAAACCAACACTGAAAACAATGATAATGCTACTTATTTTAATTTCTATAATTATTGTGTTGAGGTACTATTTTTCAAATATTAGAACTGTCATTTATTTGGGAGAATAAATGGCAAACCTCAAACTTCAGAAACAATTGGTAGTCTGTAGTATGTTTTCTAGCAATTAACACTATCAGTAAATGAAATGAACAGGCTATCAGTGACTGAGATGCTGTAATATGAAATGGCCACAGTGTTAGGGGCTTTGACCTGACATAATGAAAAATTATCCTTATATGGGATCATAAAAAAAGAAGATGTTCTAATTACCAACGACCCTGTTTTGTGTCTTCACCCAGGCCTGTATCACACTGGGTAAGTGTGTGTCGGGATAGGGGGAAAGTTTTAGAGGGGATCCGTTCTAGAGTGGACTCACACTCCCAAATGTGGAGCCTGGGATGCTCCTGTCCTTTGCATAGCTGAAAAACACTAGGAGTTGGTGACGGTTTAAGCATACCAAGAGGCAACATGCCACATTTACCAAACAAGACTGTGCCTTCACTGATGGAGAGCCATGGGAAAGCTGAAATAATCATGTAGATAATTGTGTATCATCCAGAGACTAAAATGTTAATATAAAATCAGTATGTTGGAGAGTCAGGGACATAGAAGTGGTTAACAGAAGAAAATAATTATACTGACATACAAAAATGATGTTTTGAATGCAAGATGTATTAGGAGCTTCAGTATGGTAGTGTTATCCTTGTGGCTTGGCCTCATTACATGTACACTCTTGTGTGCTATTTAAAATCTGAAGGCTGGTGACTGGAGAACATGGCCTCCGATCTCAGGGGCCGTGCTTCTTCCTGAGACCAATCACCTAAACTCTAAACCACTGCTTCTCCCTCTGCAAAATAAGGGCAACAATCATATCACAGATTGTAAAGATTGGAAGAAATAACTTAAGAGTTTTATACCGAATAGTTTAGCAGCCGCTCCAACCACTTGTCCTGCTTTGTAGCTAGATGGGTGATTTCCAAATTGTGATTGTTGATGGGAACTGTGTTTGTAAATACGCTACTGCTAGTCCACGGCAGAAATGATAACCACCTCTGTGTTTCTCACAAGACCTCTTAAAGTAGCAGGAGAGGAATATTCTGAGACACTGTAGTGATCAACACTGTTACAGTTGGGCACCTGACGCCCTTCAGTCACAGTCAGGACAAGTAGTAGGAGCATAAATTCCATTTCATAAATAGACATTTTTGTTATTGTTGTTTTTTAAAAAATCTTTTAACTCTAGGTCTAGCATGTTGCTAGTGATGAGAAACTATACCCCATAGAGGCTAGCAGTTGGCTTATGGATTCAGAAGCTGATTGCAAGTAGACTCGAGATAATGCTCTTAACTCCTGCTGTTTCATTATAATTAAAAAGTTGGTTATCTCATGTGCTTAAGTCAAAATATTCAATTAGGGTTTTCATTTGTTTGTTTATTTTGGTTTTGGGATTACCTAGAAGTAAATTTGCGAGTCTCCACAAAGATCACTGGTAGTAATACTTTGGATAGAGTTTCTAGTGACTGAGCCAGGATTCTACTCTTCTGTCCCAGCTGTGCTTGTGATAACAGTTGGACTAAGTTCTAAATTATGAGAGCCAATTTTTGCTATATGGAAAACAAATCGAATCCTGCAGGGATAGGCCCTGTGAACTTGGCATCATTAGTATCAACTGCTAACCAGAAAATGAATTCATTCTTGACTCCATTTGTAGATTCTTCTTTATACTAAAAATTAGCATCTTCTGAGATTCAGATTAGTGCATATAACACAGAGTAACTGCCAATCATTTACTGATTATTCAAATAATGTAGAATCAATTTAGAAGCAGATGAATAGATTAATTCTCTAGGATAGCAAGTATATAAAACTGTATTTTCTAAAATACTTGTGGATATATCATCATTCTTGAGACTGTTTGCTAGAATATTAATAAGATTAATTTTGTATGTAGCAAGCATGGTAAAATCTATGAGGAACAGTATCTTAATTTAGATGAATATATTTATTCTAATGTATAAGCATATTTACACTCTGTAGATTGAAGAGCATAATTAAGTCCAAAGATATAAAAATAAATGTTTCTGTTAAATTTTATCAAAATGTACATATTTAATAAGCCTCTTTAAATCTTGTCTTCGTAATAAAAACACAATGGAACAGGGTTACAAAATTCCATGCTATCACACCTAGAAGATGGTGTTGATTTTACCACTTGTAAGTTTCTTCCTTTCTTTTCTGATAGTTTCTTAATTTCTAATGCTTATGTTTATAAAATAAATCAGGTAGTTACTTAATTTGTAACTTCATTTGAATGTGGTGATAGTTTATATAGAAATAAAGGCTGCTTAGAAACAGGAATTCCCTCACCTGAAAAATGTAAAAGGGAATTCTCCAAACCCTGATCTCATCATTATTGTTCATAAGGACTTATTTCAAAACTTAAGATTCTTAATGGAACTAATGGAACTAACCTGGGGCCAGACATGGCTCATACCTGTAATCCCTGCACTTTGGGAAGCCAAGCCCGATGAATTGCTTGACCTCAGGAGTTCAAAATAGTCTGGGCAACACACAACATGGTGAAAACCAGTGTCTCCCCCCCACCCCCCCAAAAAAAATAAAAGTTAGCTGGGTTTAGTGGCATGCACCTGTAGCACCAGCTACTCAGTAGGCTGAAGTGAGAGGATCACTTGAACTCCGGAGATTCAGGCTGCAGTAAGACATGATTACACCACTGCATTCCAGCCTGGGTGACAGACAGAGACCCTGTCTCAAAAATATAATTTAAAAAGAAAGAAACTAAAACTGGGAGAATGTTATGATGGTAGCTGCATAGTCATTTTTAAGCCTGCCAGGATTAGTTAATTCTTTCTAGTGTTCTTGTGCCTTTTACACAGACAGAAGCATCACACTGATCACATTTCCTGGTTTTGATTATTCTGTGAATTACCTTCTATAGCACCAGGTACAATGCCTGGAATATAGAGCTAACCAGCAAATATTTTACCCTTGGGCAGGAAGTGGCAAACTTTTCAATTATTCTATTTTATATTCTGAAATATTCAGATTGCATTGAAAAGGAGCTCTTTGAGGGGGATGGGAGTTACATGAAAAAGTGCACGCTGTCAGAGTAAGAAGGAAAATAATAACCATAAGCATCCTTTCAAAGACTGATAATTACACCCACTTATACCAAATAAATAAAATCACATGTTCTTTTGTTTTTATGGTCTCTGTATTTTAGATCCAATATTTCATTAAGTAGCTTTCTTTAAACCACTGAGTGAACTGTATGAATATCACTACTTTAACAAAATGAGTAATAAGATGTCTCTTCGCTGCAGTTACACATGGCATGTGCAAGTGGCTACAAGGAGGTGGTGTCTCTTATTCTGGAACATGGTGGAGACCTCAACATAGTTGATGATCAGTACTGGACTCCCCTCCATTTGGCAGCCAAATATGGTCAGGTAGAGTGATTTTCTGAATTCTTTTAAAAATCATTTTATATAATTAATAAATAATTTCATATTTAATTTTGATTTGATTTTAATCATTATTGAAATTTGACTTTTAATTGCATCTTTTTGCTGAATAAATATGTTTATGGTTAAAAGAAAATGCTTAAACAAGAGCACGCCAAAATGTGTTCCTTATGTATCTGAATATTGTAGTAATAATCAAAATCTGTATTCATTTGTCATAATATGGAATTAAAAAATTTTTTCATATTCTATAGCCTTCATAAACTTGCAGTTTCAGGAATCTGTAACAATTATGTGTTTTCAACAGCTAATATTTTGTTCATGGTTAGAGTATGAAAAGTAACTTAGTTTTACACGCACATGGAGATTTAAGCTAAGTGTATTCAACTCAGAACATTATTTTGGGGTAACAGTCACATCTAGTATATTTGTAGTAAGTTAGATCTCTTAGAGACTAATCATTATGTAAAACAATGTCATAGAATTTCAGTAGTGTAACTGTTAATAGAATTGAAAGGGTTTGCATTTCACATACTTTAGAAAAAAAGCATATTGCCTGGGGAAGTTCTTTCAAACTAACAAGAACAGTGTTTTGACAGCACTTCCTGTGGAAAAAAGATTTTTTCAATAAATATATTTAACAGTCTACTAAATATCCCTGAATTGTGCTTCTGGCCAGTGATTCAATCTCTTTGTTACTGGTCTGTTCCAGCTTTCCATTTCTCCTTGACTGAGTCTTGGTGGGTTGTGTGTTTTAAGGAATGTATCAGTTTCTTTGAGGCTATCCCACTGGTTCAATGTATTAACTGATAATATTCCATCATGATCCTTTTTAAATTTCTGAGCAGCCCGTTGTACCATCTCCTCTGCCAGTTCTTTCTCAGTTGCTTGCTGTTTCCAGGGTTATTGTCGTAATTAGCAGGGAGGAACAGGAAGAAAAGTCTAAGTTGGTGTATTTTGAAGTAGCTGTTTCTGCTTCTTAAAATACTAATTTCTTAATGTCTTGTAAAGCTTGGTAAAGAAATAAAATTAATTTATAATTATGTTCACAGGAAACTCACTGGAAAAGCAAGGAAATTAGTATACATTTCTGCAACTGTTCCATTATAATGTATCTATTGCAATCTTGGTTCTACATGCTGAGTGTGCCTAAATGTAATCAGTTTTTCATGACTCATAAAGAGAATCTAGATATTTATTTCCCAACTCCTGGAAGCTGTAATGACCAAGGCAGAAAGAAATAGATCTGTTTAGAATCAGAAATTTTATCCCTCAAGCAATCAGATCAAACTACTGACCTTTTTTCCAGAAATGCATAGACACAAAAAGTATGCCTACAATTGGAGAGGTTGACCTCTCTATGAAAGCTAGGCATATACCTTCCAGAGGCCCATAAAAAATACTGCTCTGCAGAAATAGAAGCTTTTTTTTTTTTTTTTTTTTTGAGAAGGAGTATTACTCTGTTGCCCAGGCTGGAGTGTAGTGATGTAATCTCAGCTAACTGCAACCTCAGCCTCCTGGATTCAAGCAGTTCTCATGCCTCAGCCTCCTGACTAGCTGGGAATACAGACACTCACCACCATGCCCGGCTAATTTTTTCTGTTTTCAGTAGAGACAGTGTTTTGCCATGTTGGCCTGGCTGGTCTCCAACTCCTGACCTCAGGTGATCACCCACCTTCACCTCCCAAAGTGTTGGGATTACAGGCATGATCCGCCACGCCCTGCAGGAAATTATGCTTCTAATAAAGCTATATTACATAGTAAGAATTGAGACACAATATCAGTCAGATAAAATTTGTGTCATGTGTAAAAAATCTGTAATTAGTTTGAGTGACAAAAATGGATTTTTAAATGTTAATTTATATAGTTAGATTTAACAATAAAAATCCTTTAATGATTGACATAAATGCCGCACATGATACATGCCATGTGCCGTGGTGGAGTGAACATCAGCTCAAGCTACTTCTTTCAGAAATCTTCCTAGAGGTTTCCATTCCTTAAAAGGCTTAAAATACTGGCATCACCGAATGATAAGGCAGAAGGAATTAGTGGCTGTCGGTGTTACTACTTGCCTTTACCTGTCACAGTCGAAAAATTTCCCAAACTTTTTAAAAAATCTGTTCTTTCAAATTAGAGAAACATAGTCATGAACTAAACATGAGAAATCTGATTCAGAGCCACGTTTGCTTTTTCAGATGCAAAGGAATTAAGATCGTTTTTCTTACACCTTCTCCAGTGTGCCAGCTAGGTTTCTAGCTTTCATCGTTTATTCGTGATAAGTGAATTAAGAAACACCAGTTACTGAGAACCATGAGCGTCTGTGGAAAGGGAAGAGTTTTACTTAGTTGAGCAGGTTTTTGAGAATCATAAAGGTGAATGCCTTGTGTGTGTATTGATCATCAGTCAGCATGTGTCCTGATCCATTGACAGTTGCTAGATTGACACAGACAGATATCTGAACCAAAGTTTTCCAGAAATTGCCACGTACAATGTACAGATGAGGCCGGTGTTTACATTATCTTTATCCTCTGCTTCTCTAGACGTGCCTTTAATTATTTTCTAATTTCTGATGCATGTTAGTACTAGGGAAAGTGTCTGAAGATCATGTGTCTCTGCTACTTTGTTCCATTAAGCCTACTCAAATAGTGTCTCCACTCAAATGCATGCTCAGAAAAACAGACTCCAAGTAGCCCATTGTCCAGCAGAGTGACCAAAAGAAAGAACAAAGGCAACCAACCCAGAACTAGGTGCAAAATGGGATTGGAAATCCTGAGTGTAGATGAGACTTTTGTTTTAAACTTTAAGACACCAAAACCAAGATATTCTTCTTTTATTCAGACTGAAGAAAAAAAAACTGAGAAATTTATGATAATAGAAGATTTTGAGTAAATTACATCTCAATTATTTTGCCAAGAAAAATAGTATATGACATCTAGAATTATTTTTAAAAATTGTTCACCCACAAAGATATCATTTAGTATGCACAGAAATTATATTTTAGAAACAGGTTTATTTGAATATCAATTTATATGCATAGAAGGTTTATAATGCTCTCTGAAGAAATTTGCTGTAAATATATTGTTTCTGTGTTCAGGGGAAAAAGCTTTAGAAATGTGAACATTAGAGAGACTAGTGGCATTTTTAGAGACATTCACAGTAACTTCACTCTTATAAAGACCTTACAAATGTAAATACCTTTATGGAGAACGTAGCTCACAACCTATAACTGTATTTATTATTTACATTTATAGTGGGATGATATATGTATTTTAAAACTGCATTTTATAAATATGTTAACTTTTGCAGTGAAAAACAAAAGAGAAGCTTGATCTTGTCCACAACTAGAAACTGAATAAATTATATGAGCAATAAGTCTTTTGGTTTTACAACTCTGTCATGAGTTGTACATAAAGTAAAATTTCATTCTAGTCTCGCATGTATTTACTGTATTTAGTATTTAAAATTGAATTGGCAATAACTACACCTAAAGTTAAGAAAATATTTGTACAAATGCTGGAATCTAAATATTCTTATTTCCCAAAGTATTTTATATGATATAACTCACACATCTTAATAGTTACAAAGCCATTTGTATTCTCAAATACATTTTTACCCAAGTACATGAAAATTAAGATATATTCAGAGCTTTTGTTTTTTTCATATATTTCTTCTTTGCATTGGAGAAACTGTACAGTCTGGTTATGTCCCTACCCCTCCGACCATGCAGTATCAGTAAAGTCCATGCTCCATCCTAGGCTCCTGTCTCTTTTTGATGTTTGCAGTGTCTTTGAGAAATAGTCTCATGCCCTCAGCTTCAAATGCTGTCTACATGCTTGTAGCTACCAAAGCCTCCTCTCTGTTTCTCTTCTGTTGGGGTCTGACCCGCAGACCCCAACCCAGTGGTGGATGAACAAATCTACTCAAACACAAATCTCCAGTGAAAATGTGGGCTGGAGGTCCTTGGCCACTCAGACACTACTGAGAGAGGTAGCAGCATGTCCCTGATCAGCTGGTACTCTAGGCATTTATTTAGTATAGATTTAATAACAGAGGCTCTGAGTCAACACACTTATGGTTAATGATTAAAGGCCAGGTTCTGAGGCCTAAAGCAAACACCATTTGTGGGTTATAAATCTGGTTGCCTTCCCCGCTCCTCCAGAGAGAGCCAGCTGACCCATGAAAAACTAAAAGTTACTTTTAGGATCACATGAGTAAATAAGTTATTTAGATAAACTCCTCCACATTCCCTAGTTATTTGCTTTTGTTTATCAAATAAAGGTAAAGGGTATTAGGCTGCCTTCAGCCAAAACTTCTACTGAAACTGTGCAGACTTCTCTGTCTTCCCAGACTATATAGTCTGTAATTGTACAATCTTTTCAATCATCTTGACTGAACCCCCACACTTCCCCAAATTCTACATCCATGTATACTACTGCCCAGGGGTTGTCTTTATCTCTCTGTCCTCTAACACTGCCTGTTTAAAAAGAAAATCATCTTTGCTTACCCATTCCCATTTGTTGCTCTTCTGTTTCGTCATTTATTCACCACAAAACTAGTCCTTTGCCATTTTCCTACCTCTCCCTCATCTCTCATGCCTAACAAAACACAGAGCCTAAAAACTCCTACCCAGTAGATTGTGTTGAGATATTTAGGCTGTAATCACCACAAATCAATCTGTGCCCTGCATGGCTACATTGAGATATCACTTCACTGGCTGTCTTTCCAAAAGCTTGGAATTTGCATATGACAGTTCCTCTCCTGTCTATGTATGGACATTCTGTGTATCCTGTATCATAAACACAGCCTTACTGCAACTTGCTGTAGTTTTCAGTTCATTCATCTGTATAACCTTTTAGTCTGTAAGAACTGAGTGTAGGAACATTTGTTTGGCTTATAAAAATATCACGGCACCCCAGACAGGAGTCAACACAGAATACCAGCTAAGTTACTGTTTATTTAATGAGAGAATCAATAAAGGCCCTAATGTAATACATACTTGCCTTTGACAATGGATCGCTGAATACATGTGTGAAGGGTAGATGATTGGGCACAACTCTGAGACTGGTTCTTCCAGGAAATCCTCATGGAGATTTTCAAGAGAAACCTGGGCACATGCAAGGGCTTTGGTAGTACAGGAAATAATTTTGGATGGATTACTCAAAGAAATCATGCACAAATGAAAGGGATTTCAACCAAGGGCAATATATTATGAGCAACTCTGTATTTAATGGCTTCTATGTATGCCCCCAAAATTTGTGTTGCAAAGTTAATCCCTGGTGAAGCAAAACTAGGAAGTGAGGCCTAATGAGAGGTGTTTAGGTCATGAGGGTTTCACCCTCATGAAAGGATTAACACAACTATAAAAGGAAATTGTGGGAGTGGTTCTTTCTTCTGCTTTTCTGCCATGTGAGGATATAATAATCCTCTCCTGTGTAGGGTGCAACATTTAATGGGGCACCTTGAAAGTAGAGTGACTAAGGCCTGCTGGCACTTTGATCTTGGACTTCCCAGCCTCCAGAACTGTGAGCAATAAATTTCTCTTCATTATAAATTACCCAGTCTCAGATGTTCTCTTATGGCTACACAAATAAGACTGTGACAACTGCATAAAAGCAAAGTACCATACAAGGAGATTCAGGAGA
Source organism: Saimiri boliviensis (assembly GCF_048565385.1). Taxonomy (NCBI): domain Eukaryota; kingdom Metazoa; phylum Chordata; class Mammalia; order Primates; family Cebidae; genus Saimiri; species Saimiri boliviensis. Next base: position 5,212,537 of record NC_133464.1, on the reverse strand, counting down.
GGTGGACACAGGCAGAGGAGGACTATGTGGTTTGCTGAATAGAAATAAAAGGAGTGTTTCAGAAAGGAAATACAAGGACAGTTACATAGAAACTGCAGTGATTAGAAAGTATTTATATTGTGGTATGAAGGCACAACCATTTGGTTAATGAGAAATCATAGTTGAATCATTAAAAGTAGTAATGTATTGGACTTTAAAAAATATCATATCTGAAATACTTCATATAGTTCTCAGAATTAGACGTATTTACACATTACAATGTAGAGTATGCACCACTGAGCATAGCTAACTGTAATTCAAGTGGGGCATGCAAGTGCTGAGTTTCTGAGAGACTGTAACGTTATAATTTCCCCTTTATTAAATTAAATGAATCTTTTTTAGGTTTTGAACTAGGAAGGAATAAGTGCTGGCTCCAAACACTCATTGCTGTATTTTAACTTTTTAAAGAGATACTGTGACAATCAAGAAATTAATTTTGATAAATTTAGCCTCACTGAAATACAATTGTCTGAAGAATGAGTAAAGTCTATATCCAGCAACTTACATGAATTCAAATTTCAGCTTAAATACATTTTCTGTTAGCCACTTAATGTTTCCTGTTATATAGACACACTCCCCTTTCTCTCTTTCTCTCTCTCTCTTTCTTTCTCTCTGTCTCTCTCTGTCTCTCTCTCTCTCTCTCTCTCTGTCTCTAAATTGTAGTCACCTTAACCTCTGATAGCTTTGCTGATTAAGAAAATCTTTTAATAGTGGAGATGAGCTGTAATGGAGCAGCACACTCTACCTGTTCACATTTCAAGTGATTTACATAAAGTTTTTTGTGAGGTTAAGACAGATGTTCCAGAGTAGAGTAATTGGAATTAGCACTGGCCTGCTTAATTCAGTTCTGCAAAGTGCCTCACTGATTTCTAATTTCTAAGAAAATACTGACTTAATGAAAAGAAAGAAATTCCCCAAGTAGGACAAACTTCCTTATTCCACACATGAATGTTTATTTTTACAGGCCTGAAATAAAATGGAATTACTTTTATTGCTAAAGATTTTCTTGTAGAAGATATTCACTTTTCTGACTTAAATGCTTTCTGCTGTTGGAGTTGTAGAGAACAGTAGTTTTCTGGGATGTTGCACATGATTTTATTTGGAGTTCTATAAAGAACAAGTTCGATTTAGAAATGCGGCATAATTATTAGACTCTCTGATAGGCAAAAAATATATGTATTTTGCAAAGATATAAAAGATAATTTAGCATTATTGATGCTCTTTCAAATTTGTGGAAAACAAAGTCAATCTTAACTAATTTTTGACTTTTGTTTTCTTGTTTTCTGAATTTTTCTTTCCTTTCCTTCTGTCTCCGTTTTTCCTTACCTTATTCCATCTTCTATTTTTTGTTTTTCCTTTTCTTTGTTCTTTCCTTCCTTCCTTCATTTCTGACATGTGACATAAAAGGAAGAAAATGTCTCAAATCTTTAATATAAAGCAAAACTCATTCTTGCAACTATTTTAATGTCCTGGGAACCTACAACATATAGTTTATCTTTCAGATTTAAAGATAGCCTCTCTTTCTTTAGCAAACTATATATTTGGAAATCAAAATAACTTCTAAATGTAAGCACCTTGCTGTAACATGAATAAGTACTACTGAAATAATTTGTGTTCTACAAAACCAAACACTAATTTTGAATGGGCTTATAAGAAATCTAGCAATAGGGCATACCATTGGAAACCTAATTAATTTTATAGTGAGAACACTGGCAAAAGCCATAATTATTTGGGGAGATCTCTTAGAATGCTTGGGCAAAAAGCTCAGTATGAATGAAAAATGCCACAGAAAGTGTTACAAATGCAAGTAGCCAAGCAAACAAACAAATGAACCCCACCTCAGACTGAAGAAACTCCTGTCATTCTAACACATAAAATAATGAAAGAAATGAAAATGAAAGGCAAGGTTAGGAAAGGAGAAAGGATAATAAAAATACCAAATAATCTCCAAAAAACTTTTTAAAATTAGAACCATTAAATGAATTTATGGAGGTTTTTTTTTTTTTTACATTAGGGTTAGAATCATAACATAGATAGTAATATGTTTAACAAATGATGTGAAATATTTGTACACTTATCACTACAAAACATTGCAGGGTTGATAGAAGACCTATGCAAATAAAGAGGTAAGCCATGCTCATTGATACTCAGTTGTCGTTGAGACACTGAATATTTTTAAGGTATCTGGGAAGGCAGAATAGTGGCCCCAAGTGACGTTCATGCCCTAATTCCCAGAACCTGTCAATATGTTACAAGGCAAGGTACAGAACTTTTATTGTGACTAAGCTAAGGATCACAAGCTGGAAAGTCTTTCCTGGATTCTCTAGATGGGCCCAGTGTAATCACAGGGGCCTTCAGAAACAGAGACTTGTTCTTGGCTGAGAGACAGACTTGGGTGTGACTGTGGGAAAATGGCCAGAGACATGCAGTGTTGCTGATTTGAAGATGGTGGAAGGGGAGGGACCATTAACCAAGGAATGTGGGTGACCTCAAAACTGGAAAAGCCAGAAACAAATTCTCTGTTAGAACCAGAAGGGAACACAGAGCTACCAGAACCCTGGCGTCAGCCTGGTGATACCTGTGTCAGACTTCTGACCTATTCAATTGTAAGATATTATATATTTTTATTGTTAAAGCCATGAACCTTGTGGTGATTTGTTTTGGCAGCCATATAAAACTAATATAGTAGCTACCTATTTAAAGCAATCCCAATCTAAATCCTAGCAGCCTTTTCTTATTTGAAAAATTCATTCTAAAATGTATATGGAATGCAAAGTACCTGTAATAGACAAAATGGTCTTGAAGGATTAAGACACAGACTTTTTTTCAAGACACTGTAAGTCTTTCACTTGCAAGATTTCAATACTTACTATAAATCTATCCTCATAAAGTTGTTAGGTAATATAGTAAGGATAGACCAATATATCAATGAAACATAAAAATAGCATCTACAGATGAATGTAATGGGCCAGTTGATTTCCTGTGAAGATCTCAAGACAATTCAATAAGAAAACATGGTCTTCTCAACAAATGTTGCTGAAAAATAAATGGTTCTGGACCATACAGGCCTTTACAGGGCATTCACAAAAACTCACTTGAAATGGACCATAAATATAAAAGTTAAAATGATAAAGCTTTCAGAATAAACTGTAGTATAATATTATTATGAACTTTGAGTAGATAAAAATAGGTAGAGATAGTGTACTAAACAAAATAAAAGAAATAAAAATGTTTTTCTACTCATCCAAAGGCATTTTTAAGAACATGACTAGGCAAGCCGTAGCATGGGAGGAAATATCTGTAATACATACACGTGAAAATTGCATCTAGATCACAGAAAAATGCACAGAGGCTAATATTAAAAAGGTAAACAATCCAGTAATAAATGGACAAGAAATTCTTGCATAGCTGCTTCACAAAAGATGGTCATTAAGCACATCAGAGTGTTCAATATCACCAGTCATCAGGGAAATGTAAATTCACCTACACTGAGATACTACTTCAGTGGCTAAAATTGTTTTACTGTGACAATATCAAGTATTACAGAGAATGGGACAAAATTTCCAGTGAGGTTAAAAAATATTAAAAACCACTTTGTAAACTTTTCTGGCAATTTCTTATAAAGTTAAATATACACTTACCAGATTACCCAGGTTTCTACTTTAGAATGTTCAAAAGAGAAAAATGAAAAACCTACATTGACTAAAATGACATATGGCCATAGTACCTCATTCGAAGAGCAGGAAACAAAAGTCTTAACTCTCAATTAAGAAGAAAATGATGAACATGTTGTAGTGTAGTTATACCTTGGATTACAACTCAGCAATGAAGAATGAAAGTGTCAATGCATGCACAAATACGGATGAATCTCAGGAACATTATGTTGGTCAAGCATATGTATTTCTGTTTTCTATGAAGTTTAAGAATAGACAAAACTAATCTGGGGTGCTGTAAATCACCCTGTTAGTTTCTGGTATGGGATGAAGATTGACCATAGAGGGTCAGGGGTAAGAGCTGGTGACGAGAAATGTTCTATAGCTTATTTGCGGTGCTGATTACAGAGGTACACACATTTGCCCAAACTGTTACAACTGTACACTTATTATTATCTGTTTCATTGCCTTTAGATTACTTCATTGTTTGAAAAAAAGAGTATTCACAGAAATACAGCTAAGATGGCTTCAATTTCCAGCACAAGAGAGTTGAGGTCTTTTAATTTTATGATTTCACTTCCATTGTTTTGGCTCCTTTTGCCTAGGAAAAAAGGGTATCTACAAACATTTATCAGTCGAGTGTGAGCTACTTTATATTACAGAAACACTTTGTTTCAGAACTTACTATTCTCTATAAGTCAAAAAAGACATACAATGACCATTTAAAAATATTTGGAACAGAATCATAATAAAAAAATTACATTGTCTCTATCCCTATGTGAGCTGTAAGGAAAGTGGAGGTAATTTTCATTTGATGAAAATTTACAGCTTTAGAGGTTGCATAGCAACCTTAGATGTCTATATTGTAAAAGGTAAGTTTGAAAAATAATATTGCAACTTACAAAGTTTATAAGAGATTCATAAAACAGGCCAGGCTCTGGCTCATGCCTGTAATTTCAGCACTTTGAGAGGTTGAGTCAGGCAGATTACTTGAGGTCAGGAGTTCAAGACCAGCCTGGTAAACATGGTGAAACCCTGAGTCTACTAAAAATATGACAGTTTTCTGTGCGTGGTAATGCCTGCTGGTAGTCCCAGCTACTACGGAGGCTGAGGCACAAAAACTGCTTGAACCTGGGAGAAGGAGGTTGCAGTTGTAGTAAGCAGAGATGGTGCCACTGCACTCTAACTTGAGTGACAGAGCGAGACTTCATCTCAAAAAAAAAAAAAAAAAAAAAAAAAGAGAAAGATTAATAAAACAAACACAGAATGTGTAAATGAGGTTATAAAACAGATAGAGGCCAAAGTGATTGAACTGTTAAAAATACCATAGAAAGAATCAACAATTCCTCAGATTGGTTCTTGTAAAGATTAATGAGATGAACAAGTTTTGGAAGTATTGGTCAGAAAGATAGGACATGCACAAAATGACTGATAGTGTGCATGCGAATGGAAATGTAAGTGCACAAACAGCACAGCTATTAAAAAGACAATAAAAGAAAAAACACAGTAAGAAGATATAACCAACAGTCTCATGCCAGTACATTTGAAAACTTAGGCAAAAATGGCAAATCCCTAGAAAGTAATAACTTTAAAAAGTATTATATAAAATCACACCAAAAGGAAATCCAAGAGAGTCCTATAGCTGCTATAGACCTTCATTTTCAAAGCAATGCACCATTAAATCACAATGAGCTATTCTTTTATATCCAATAATTTAACAATATGTTAATGCCTGATAATAAAATTATTAAGTAGAACATAGAGCAATAGAAATCCTTGTTAGAAGTAGAATGTAAATCTGAGAAATCTCTTGGAAAAAATATATTGGCACCAGCTGGTTACTTTGATGATATCCAAACTGATACTCCAGCAATGTCATTTTTAAGTACACATATCCTGAAGAAAGTCTTGTATGTGTGCACCAAGAGATATAAATGAGAATACTTGTGATAACATTATTTATAAAAACAAATAAATGACTGCAAATAGCTTGAATATTCACTGGGAGAAAGGTGAATCAATTGCGATATATTTGTATAATAGAATTCCATGCAGCCAAGAGAAAGAATGAAACTTGGTTAAACTCATCAACTCTGAGGGCTCAAAAATGCAATGGTAAGCTATGAAAACAGGACAGGGAAGAATCCATACACTAAGATTTCATTTCTATAAATGTCACAAACAGATTAAGCAATATGTTGTTTAGGGATACTTCTATATATATATGCTAAGCATATAGAGAAGATACTAATGGTTATCTGAAAAGTCATGATCTTAGCCAACTCTAGGAAATAGAGGCATAGTTTGGAGGAGAAACACACAAAGATATCATTTTTTAAAATGCTGAGTACATATTTTTAAAATTTGGGTACACTGAAATTTATTGCTTTTTCAATAGCACATGTACATTATATATACCCTTTATACGTGTGATATGTTATAGCATTTGTTAAAAAAATAATTTTTGAAGTCCCTTAAGTCTTACAGCTTGAGATAGAATTTTTCTAATGGTGCAATGTGACTTTAGGTTCATACTGCCCACATTGCTGTCAGTGAGAAACAATATCAACAAGTTAGACTTCAATAAATTATTCAATTAAAACAAAATAAAATACACTATACCATATAAGGAATATAGATTATAGACTTGCAGATTGTATTATGGCATAGAATCAATATTGTACTGTTGTGCTTTGCTGTATTTTACCTTTCATGTTTTAAACTTTCCAGGTAGTTATCCACTCAGGGTAACTTACTTCCATTATAAAGACACATGCATACACATATGTTCATAGTGGCACTGTTTACGATAGCAAAGACCTGGAACCAACCCAAATGCCCATCAATGATAGACTGGACAAGGAAAATGTGGCACATATACACGATGGAATACTATGCAGCCATAAAAAATGATGAGTTTGTGTCCTTTGTAGGGACATGGATGAATCTGGAAACCATCATTCTCAGCAAACTGACACAGGAACAGAAAATCAAACACCGCATATTCTCACTCATAGGCAGGTGTTGAACAATGAGAACACATGGACACAGGGAGGGGAGCATCACACACTGGGGTCTGATGTGGGGGGGTAGGGGAGAGACAGCAGGAGGTGGGGACGTTGGGGAGGGATAACATAGGGAGAAATGCCAGATATAGGTGACAGGGTGATGGAAGCAGCAAACCACATTGCCATGTACGTACCTATGCAACAATCCTGCATGATCTGCACATGTACCCCAGAACCTAAAGTACAATTAAAAATATATATACAGAGAAATATAAATAAAATCCATACATTTCTGAGTCATGAAAAAATATATGTATATAAATATTTTTTTTACTATTATTTAACTAGTTTCTCGTTCTACCAAATACATATAAACCTGAAAGTTATAAAGTATCCTTTTCAGTGATTACAACCTTATTGGATAGATAATTTTTTCTCTGAATTCAGAAAGGGCTGAAATAGTTTGAATATCTGACATTTTTACAAAAGGCACTGGGAATGGGGACAGGAAGGAATTCTGTGTGGGAATGCTGATACTGTCTCATTCCGCTGCTAGTGCTCTCGTGGACAGCCACAGTGTATGACTTACTGAGGAATCCTTAGGATCTGGCATGGTGTTTCCCATTTCAATTATCTTTAATATTTCAGACCAACCTGGTGAAACTTCTTTTGATGCATCAGGCAAACCCACACCTTGTGAACTCTAATGAGGAGAAGCCATCAGGTAGGTTGGGAGCATCCTGGGACCATTGAGCAGGTACCATTTTCTTCCTTTCATGTCAGAGTTGTCCATCATCTTTAGCACAGCTACAAAGTGGGGGCTGGACACACCTGTGAAGCTGTGTAACAACCAGCCCAGTTCAAGCACAATTCATAATCGCTTCTGCACAGCTCCATTACAGGAGGCTATTCACAGTTTAATCTACACTGTGCTGTTGTACTTTGTTGTATTTTGCCTTTCATGTTTAAAACTTCAGCTAGTGATTCATTCAGTGTAACTTACTTTAAAATATGTTTTTACTGTTACTTAGCTAGTTTCTCACCCTGCCAAAAGCATGCTTATCCATTAGGGTATTTTTGAAAAATAATAGCATCATTATATGTGCAGATATTTAAACTACAAGACATATAGAGAGGCTGACATTCTCATGCAAATTTAAAACTTTGAAAATCTTGACTTATTATTACTAATTTTTAATAGGTATCTTTTTAAAGATTTCTAGAATTATTTTAGTCACTGTCATTTTGTATATTTATATGCTTATTTAATAAATTAATGCTACATTAATTTTGTAGCTTTTAGATTAAACACAATGTTACTACTCATAATTATTTTAGCAATAGTAAAAAGAATTCTGAATAACAAAGAGAAAAATCTAGCATGTGTAATACCATAATATCAAACTTTTGAAGGCAGTAATTGATCTGAATATGTTAATAAATCTACTTTTTCTCTTACCACACCTCTACTTACTTAAATATACTTTACTTTTGAGATTTGTCATTTGATATATTTTCAGGAGTATGAATTTCTAATAAATCTCTAGGTAAAGCCAGAAGAAGGGATTTTTCTCTATTTGTTATTTATTGGAAGTAAGTATCATTGTTTAATGTTTATTACTTCATATTCTCTGCTAGAGTAAACTGAGGATTTACCAAACAAACATTTAAGACAGCTTAAAAGTCACAAACTTGAGAACCAAGCTAATATTACTTATAGTCTAGTAATTTTAACATTAATTATGTTAGTATGATATAGTAAGTATCAAAAGAACAAATAAAATTTATAGGTTTTTTTCTTATTAAAAATGTACTTATTGTGAATACAAGTTACATCCTCTGTTAACTCTAATCTGGCTCTAACAGTAGCTAACATTTTTCAAGTTCATATTCCTGGCTTATTTCCCAGACATGGGAAGATATGACTGACTTTTGACTACATGGACCCCCATGGCAGACTTTCCCCATTATAGGTCTAGTGTCATTTCAAACAGATGTCCAGGCATGGCAGATGACAATCTTAGGAATGGAGGCAATTAATGAACTTCTGGTCCAGACTCAGCACTGGTCACCTCAGCACAGTGCATGAGGACTCTTGCAGGCAACTTTTTCCATATTGGTCATGCAAAGTTGACTAGCAATCTGGTACTTTATTTAATGGCCTTTTGGCAACATGAGACACAGTGCTGGGCCCATAATAGATCCTCAGTAAATATTTGCTAACTGAATAAAAATACTTTTATCACATGCCAAAAGCAAAGCATTATAATGCCGTGAGAGGTTTCAGCTAAAGCAGATATGCCAATAATCCAGTGAGCGAGAAGGTAAAAGTAGGCAAAACCTGATACAAGAATAGAGCAGAGAAGAGTAAACCAGAAGCCCATATTATAACTGAGCAAATGAAGGTCGTGATCAGTACCATAGTATATTATTGTTATTTTATGTTTCTTGAATTTTGAATGGATCCGTAAGAAAAATTTGGGGCGGAGCAAAAGAGTTTGTTAGGTGGTACAGAAGCTTTATCTCACAAAGTAAGAAAGCTGAGCACTCACCTACTTTTTAAATGTGCATAATTTAATCTGAGGCAAATAATGATAAAATCTTTACATAAATATCTTCTTGTGGTAGCTACATTTCTGTGACCAGCCCAGAAAGCCATATAACTGTAATTTATAGACATAGCTAGTCACATAGTCTGGTCCTAATGACTGAAAATGAGCAGCTGCCTCTAGTAGATTCTTAACTGATATGAATGTTGTTTTTTTTTTTTTCCCTCATGATCTATATCAGTGTCTATATCACAATTGTTGTTATTGTAAACTTGATTGGTACATATCTATATTGCTGCCCAAACATGTTCCAATGTCACTGTTTATGTGTAATTTGTAAAGAAATATATTTATTTGTGTTTGCAGTAGATAAAGGTAAAAATATGGCTAGAGGGCAGACCCCTTGTTTGAATAATATGACTGAGTATTTACTTGTACATCTACCTGTTTAGTAGACTGTTTATGGAATGCCAATATATGCTTTATAACCCAGTCGATGAGAAAGTGTAGCTATTTCTGTAATTTTGGTTCATATTCACCAAGATGTAGGACAGATTTTACTGAGAATGAAATGAAATGAAGTTTGTTCAAGCTTAGCCACTCAGCGATTTTTTATTTTACACATCACCATACAGTGTATACTATTTTCATATTTTATTTCATTTATAATTAAATATGTCACCGATATAAAACAAAATAGTCTTTTTAAATGGCAGTACTTCAATTTTATCCCAACCATAAATTTTTAATGTTTTTTGTTTTGATTCATACATTGATAAATTTTTAGCATTTTAAGCATATCAGAATTACTAAAAGTAAATAGATTTATATGCTATCACCACTCGTCATTTTTCTGATTTTTTTATTTTTTTTTCTGGTAGATATTGCTGCATCTGAGTTTATCGAGGAAATGCTGCTGAAAGCTGAAATTGCCTGGGAAGAGAAAATGAAAGAGCCTTTATCTGCTTCTACCTTAGCGCAAGAAGAACCCTATGAAGAGATCATCCATGATCTCCCCGTATTGTCGAGTAAGCTGTAAGTGTCTTCCTGCTTATTCTCATTTGACATCTTCTCCTCTACTTGCTGGTTATTTTAGAGCCAATATAAACTCTGAATCTCAGCAAAAAGAGTTAGAACAATTAAAATGGTTTATCAACATACGTACCAAAGCATACTTGTTTACATTGATGAGTTAAACATAATTTTATAAAAACCATCTGATTTAAAAACAATGTTACTATATTAGTTATTAAATTAATTTCATGTGCCATGAGACCCAGTAATATCTTAAACACATTCCAAAATTTTAACTAAACTGATAATGAGGTTTCCAGTGATTAACATAATGACTAACTTTCCTGAAATAGAAAATACTGATATACATTTTTTCTCTCATAAGCATAAAACCAATTATTTATTGTTGTATATGTTATCTCTTAAAAATAACTTTCCTGTTGCATTGAACATAGCAAATGGATTGATATCATTTTCAAAGTCAGAAAAAGTGACACAAAGTGTGACTAATAAGAATGACAAATAACAACTCACATTTGAATTAATGTTAAATTTACTGAAGAATAAGTGTTCATTTTACTCATAAAATGATGCATATGTTTCCAGAGTTTCTCTTTATCAGCATACATTTATAGTATGGCTATATAAACACAGGTGTTATGCATATAACTTAGGTATGCTTACATATTTTTTCATTTTAAAATATATTTATTCAGAATCTACTGACTGGGACTTAGAATATATAACAAATCAGATAGCAAACATTGTCAGGTAGAGATGAATTGTGAGTATCTAAATAAATAAATACATGTCTATGAATAAAAGACATTGCGTGTAGTCTGTGGGACTTTGTTTTAAAGTTCGTCCCAAATTTAAAGACCTCCAGTAGCAGCAGTCATGTAAAGAAATTGTGTATCCAGAGCAATATTATAGAAAATTGATAGTACCCATAAAATTACGGAAAGAGAAATTATTAAACACTGGATAACTTGTTACTTCCAGAGTGCTACTGCTAAAATATGCATTAAAAAGAGTAAGAGAAACATGGAAAGCTTTATGAAGGGTTTTACCATGATATAAAAGTTCATTAAAAACCATAGAAATACCCCTGGTGAAATGAGCAAAAAGCAAATAAATGAAAATCTGGAAATTCTAATGTAAACCTCTAAAACAGATCTCTATGAATTTATATATTCATATTCTTCAGAGGTAGTGTTGTGGTTACTGGAAAGAGCTTTACGTTATGGCTAATATTTTAGTTTGAATAGTTAAATAAGTTGATACCCAACTTTCAAAAACAAATAGGACAAGTAGGGAAAAGATGAACAGGGAAGAGGAGACTTAAATAACACTATAAACCAACCACATCTAACAGACACATTTAGAGCACTTTCATCCAGCAATAGTGGAATACATATTCTTTTGAATTGCACCTGGAACATTCGTTTACTAAAATCAGACATGAAAAGAGGAACATTACTCCTGGATTTACAGAAACAAAAATAATTAAAAGAAAATACTATGAGCAATTGTATGCCAAAATATTAGATAACCTAGATGAAATTGACAAATTCCTAGAAAACGCAAACAAAACTAACACAAGAAAAAAGAGAACATTTGAGTAAACCTACAGCAAGTAAAGAGATTGAATTAGTAATCAAAAACTTCTCACAAAAAAAAACTAATGACCACATGGCTTCAGGCTGAATTCTTCCAAGAATTAACATCAATCCATCACAAACGCTTTCAAAAATAGAAGAGCAGGGAATTGTTCCTGACTCATTCTATCAGGTCAGAAATAACCCTGATACAAAAAATAAATTGAAAGTGTCAGACAAAAAGAAAACAACAACCTTATGAATATAGCTTGAAGACACCTAAATAAAACACCAGCAAACCAAGTTCGGACACATATAAAAAGGATTGCACATATGTCTTTGTGAGCTTTATGACAAGAAAGCAGGCTGAGCATGAAAAATCGGAAAATGTTATACATCATGTTAATAGAATAAGGAACAAAATGACATGATTATCTCAATATATACAGTAAAAGCATTTGACAAACAACACTCTTTTATGAGAAAAATGTAAATAAACTAGAAATGGGAAGAAACTTTTTCAACCTGCTAAAGGATAAGTACCAAAAAATAAAACAATAAAAACAGAGCTAATGTGGTCCTCAGTGATGACTGATCACTTTCCACTTAAGATGAGGACAAATGCAAGAAGGGTATCTTCTGTCACCAACTCTGTAACATTGTATTGGTGGTTTTAACTCAAACTGGGCAAGAAAATGAATGAATGAATGAATGAATAAAAATACATCCAAACTGTAAGGAAGAAGTAAAACTATCTCTATGTGCAAATGACATAATCTCGTATATAGAAAATTCTAAGGAATTTTTAAAAAATTATATTTGAACTAAGAATATAGTTCAGGAGGTTGGTAATATATATGATCAAGACACAGCAACAATCTGTATTTCTATACACAGCAATTCATAATTCAAAAATGAAATTAAAAACATGTTTACCCAGTATGGTGGGAAAAAAGGAAAGATTAAAAACAATTTAATTTACAACTACATTTAAAAAATCAAAATACTTACAAGAAAATTTACAAAAAGAAGTGCAAACTTCTACACTGGAAACTACAAAACATAACTGAAAGAAATTAAAGAGCCTAAATATGTGGAAAGAAATATTATATTCATGGATTGGAAGACTTAGCATTGTTAACACAACCTCTATAAAAATACTAGATGACTTTTACAAAAATTGATAGGCCAATTTTTAAAATCACATAACAATTCAAGGACCCAGAATACGTAAAAAAATTATGTAAAAAAAAAAAAAATTGGAGAACTCACACAACCCTATTTCAAAACTTACTTAAAATCTATAGTAATTAAGACATTTTGATACTGGCATAGGATAGAAATATATCAATGGAATAGAACTGAGAATTCAAAAAGGAAACCTTTTACATGCATGGGTTAACTGATTTTTGTCAAAGAATGCCAAAATGATTCTATGGGAAAGAATGACCTTTTACAATAAACAGTACTGAGATAACTAGATATTGACATGCAAGATAATCAGTTGGATCTGTACTTTACACCATACATAAAAATTCACCCAAGATGGATCATTGACCTAATATAAGAGATAAAACTATAAAACTCTCTTTAAAAAGTGTAAATCTTTCTGACCTTAGCTGAGGCAATGGTTTCTTAGCTGTGACACCAAAAGATAAGCAATAAAACTAAAAATAGGTAAACTAAAGATTTTAGTGGTTTCAAAAACACCAATAAGAAATTTAAAAAAAAAAAAATACACACAATGGGAGAAGATTTCTTCAGTGGTATATCTAACAAAATATAAAAGGATCCCTACAAATCAACAATAAAAAGACAAATAACTCCACTTCAAAATAGGCAATGAATTTGAATATGTTTCTTCAGAGAAGATAGAGTGATAGCCCATAAGCACACACAAAGATACTCCTCATTATTTATCAGGAAAATCCAAATGGAAACCACAATGAGACACTGCTTTATATTTCCTAGAATGGCCATTAATAAAGAACAAAAATAAAAAAAAGAAAATAAGTGTTGGCCAGGCTGTGAGGGAAACTGCCACACTCGTTTGCTGGCAGCCGGAATGTAAAATGGTGATGCAGTGTTGAAAAACAATTTGGCAGTTCTTGGAAAGCTAAACGTAGATCTACCACATGACCCATAAATTCTTCTCCTAGGTATATTGTTTGTCTCCCAGATAATAAAAATGTATGTCTACACACAAACTTGTATGTAAATATTCTTAGCAGTTTTATATGTAAGAGCGATTAAAGAAAAGGGGGAACGACTGTCCATGACTTCACCATGTATTCCCTCATCTGAATCATGGCTGCTCATTTTGCTTCATTGGTTTTAACCCCAACTTCTTATTCCTTTGCATTCTGAAGTTGATTTGTTTTTTTTTTCTTTTTCCCAGGGTATATTTTGCGAAAATTGCAGGAAAGAATGGAATAGTTGATTTTTTTCTATTATTTCAGGATACAAGTCAAATTTCTGCTTTACAGTAAACTTGTTTATTGTTTCAATGAGCTTTTTGTGCAGTAAATCATGATTTAGTAAGGTTAAGCATGTCATTTCCACTATGCCCGGCTGTCAGCAACCACTGCCTGTCTTTGAACATTTGATGAATTGGAAATTCCTTTGCTATTGGATTACCTCATATTTCATGTTTTCTAAGAAATTTTTTTTCAAAAAAAATTTTTTTTTGTTCTTTATTAATGGCCATTCTAGGAAATATAAAGTAGTATCTCACTGTGGTTTCCATTTGGATTTTCCTGATAAATAATGAAGAGTATCTTCGTGTGTGCTTATTCGCTATCACTCTATCTTCTTTGCTCTTCATTCTGCTCCTCTCTTCCTTCGGACTGGACACCTCCTCTCTGTGCTGCCTTTCTGTCCTTAGATGTATTCGAGTGCCTCACTTGCTGTTATTTCTGCTAATGAAACAGCTGCTGCTGAGTATGCCCTTTGGTGTCTGAGCAGGGATGTGTTCACCCAGGGTTTTCACCACTGAGCAGTTTGGATAAGTGCCAACTTGCGTTCCTAATATTCTAGTTCATGGAGCCCATGAGAATGAACCCACAGAAATTCTGCATGTTGCCTAAGGGAGTCGTTCATTGATGAAAGGGGGATTTTCACTTAGTGTTTGTAATAACAACAACAACAATTTTGGCAACTGATATTTTTTACTGCAGTTACCAGGTGTTGAAACATGAGCAAACTTGTTTGGATAATTTCATTTCACTCTCAAAACAACACCTGGATGTGTGTCCTGTGACTTACTCAATAATGTGATACACATTTGGCTGAGGCTGGGAGCTTCAAGAACATGACTCATACAACATGTGTGTTCAATCTTGTATTGTTTCAATGAGGAGGTCATTTTTATTTGTAATTCCAAAGCTTCTCTTTTGGCCTTTAAAAGGAAATTGATAGTGCCTAAACTCCCTCCCTGAGTGTTACTAGTGAGGCCCTGTGGTGTGGAACTTTTGGGCAGACTTCAGAGTCACTATCCATCTGCAGAACCTGGCTCCACCCTTTACTGTCTCTATGACCTTGAGCAATTCAGTCAACCTCTTTATGACATTTTTATTCAAGTGCAAAATGTGGGTGTCATTTTGTAAAAAATCTGGCTGATTTTTGTTCTTGGTTTCTGGGCGGTAAACTAAATCCTTGGAATTTCCCAGGGGATTAGAATGTCTTTGTTATTCATGAGCCCCTAGGATCACATCTGAGTTTATCCTAACAGGTGAGATGACTCAGGGGAAGGGTCTGATCATGCCCGAAAAACCGACCCTGTGATTAAAGAAAGCCAGCCCAACCTCCAGGAAAAGCAGGACAGGCTCGAGAAGGAGTTCAAATATGTGACCAGTGATGGCATCACTGATGCCTGTGCAACAAGATACCAATAAAAACTGTGGACACTGGGGCTTGTGGATTGGTGAGGACATCAGTGGGCTGGAGTTTGGTGTGCTCTGCTTCCTTGGGGTGGGGGCTCAGAAGCTCTGCATTTGGGACCCCCTCAGACCTTGTCATATGTATTTGTTTGCCAGGCTTGTCCCAATTTGTATTCTTTATCGTAAAGTTGTGTTATTAAGTGTAGCACTTTGCTGAGTTTTGAGAGTCATTCTAGCAGATTGTCAAACCTGTGTTGTGGGGGAAGGTGGTTTATGAGAATTCCAAAATTTGTAGCTAGTTGCTCAAAAGTACAAGTGGCCTGGGGACCCCCAAACTTTTGGCTGGCATCTAAAACGGGGGCAGTCTTGCTGAGGACTGTGCCCTTAACCTGTAGACTCTGGACTAACCCTATGCAGTTAGCATAATTGTGCTACAGAACATCAGAGTTTGATGATGATAATAACAATATCATAGGCTTGTTCTTCATAACCGAGTTAGTATTTATAAAGCATTTAGAGCAATGTCTGCCTCATTGTAAGTACTAAATAACTGCTTAAGGAATGACCAAAAAAAAAGATATTATTCACTTATCTTCGAACTGTCAGCAAAACCATCTAAAGCCAGAATGATCCATTCAGGGAAATTTCTAGCAAAGTTAACACTTGAAACTTTCAGAATCTTCCTTCATATATCCACAAAACTACTGAATTATACAGATTTTCCCTTAAATGAGCTATTAAACATTTTTTACATCTATCTGTTGAGAGCTATTGAGATTAATAAGTCCTAAAAAAATACAAACTCCAGTTCAGCCATGTGCCACATTAAAAGTTTTATTTGCTTTTTAGACACAGGTAATATTTTACCATAATGGTCTTTAACTTGTAAAAAAAGTTCTTACAAAAATTAATTTTTGGAAGGACCAAATATACTGCAATTAATTCAAATCTCTCCAAGAGCTCTTTCATTTAATATTAACCATTGGATCTTTATCTTATTTTATAGAGGCAGAAAAAAAACCAAAAAAATTAATTCAATTTTCTACAGTGAACAATTTATGTAGCTGTTTCTCGGAATAACATTGAGAACTGTCCGTTCCATCAATTATTTAATGCACAAAAATATCCAAGTTACACATGTCATATCTTAACACATTTTTTTGTTATTGCTTTTGTTGGCTTCATGTATCTCAATATATTCAATTTTATTTCATCTCTATGGTTTTCTAAAACTGCTTTAGTTATGGGCAATAATTGTTGCCTTTGTTAGTTTCATTTTATTACATTCCTGTTTCTATTTTCAGAAAGAAAATCCTATTTCCTGTAGGCACATTTTCCCTGCATGAAGTTACTTTTATGTTTGTCAAAATAAGTAATGCTGGCAGAAATCCAGTAGAGTTCAGAAATTGGTTGTCTGCTGGTATATTCTCATCTTTCTTTTCACAGTCAGAGTTAAATCTGTCTCTACTGTATTAATCTAAGCAACTCTTGGATGATAATGATTTTCTTTTTTTAAATGTTTATGGGATCTGTTTTACCAATAGAAAATATAGTATACTATTTCTTTTTTTTTCTCACCAGATAAACTTCTATGGCTAGGAATTTCTTTTTAATAATCAGATAAGAATTTCTTGCTGAAGAAAATTTGGAGAGTGCAAAAAACATACAGAAACATGAAAAAGTTACTCATTTACTTTGAAGAAAAATTGCACCAGAGATGTTACATAGGAAAGAAAGACTTTACTTAAAACTATTACAATAAGGAAGAACGATTGAACTCAACTCTACTAAACAAACGTGGGAGAGTTTCTAAGTATTCGGGTGAACTAGCAGAAAAGTACTATAGGACTTTAGGAAGGAGTTTGGTCAAGGTGATTAAGCCATAGGCATTTGCTAATTGTCCTTTATCAAAGTTAGGCTCCTGTGCTCCACAAAAACTGGGAAATAGTGGGCTATGTTCTTCCCTGGTTACATTTCAAAGGGATGACTCCCAGGTCATAAAGACATTCCTGGGTTGTAAAACTGGCCGGAGGCTGGGAGAAGATATACATCTCAAAGGGGCAGAGAAAAAAATTGCAGTTCAGTTTTCTAAAGTCAGTGCTCAAGAAAAGGGAGTTCAAAAGGACTAAAGATACTCCAAAGTTTAGCTGAGAGGAGAAGGTTGAGGCCTTCTTGGTCACTACTGCACCTTTTTGATGAAACTGCTACTAACTTGGAATTTTTCCTTTTGCCCTTTATATGTTTCATTTTATATATATATAATGTATATAAAAAATATATCTATAAAATGTATATAAAAATGTTTATATATATGTTTAAAAATGTTTATATATATATACAAAATGTTTATATATATAATGTATATAAAAATGTATATAAAAATATATAAATATATATTTATATATAAAATGAAATATATAAAGGACAAAAGGAAAAATTATATGTATATATAATTCCCATATATATTCAATCTCTCACTATATATATAATGATATATATGTGTGTATACATATATATATATAATCACATCCTATTTTAAAACACAATCTGATACTTTGTCAATCAATAAACATTTAATGAATATTAAGAAAATACTAATAATTACTTTAAAATTACTTCCTTTTTTAACAAACAGCTTTTTAATATATGTGTCCTTAAATTCTAGAAATGCATAGTAAGTAAAAATTTAAATATATTGAAGTTAAATTGTCTGAATGCTGTTATTAATTATAGATGATTATAGATAAAATGTTTTTTATTAAAAGAAAGAGAGAAACCTAAACAATTATTTGATGGAAATTTAAAATATTGTATGCCGTCAGCCTAGGTGTACAATTTGCATGTTTCTTATAGAAAATAGTGCATGACTAATTAATACGTTGCTTTTAAAAATAGTTTTACTTAGAAGTGTTTTTTTTTTTCTTATATGAATAAGAGAGTGATATGGTTTAACTGTGTCCACATCCAATTCTCATCTTGAATTACTAGTTCCCATAATCCCCATGTGTCCTGGAGGGACCTGAATGGAGGTAATTGAATCATGAGGCTAGTTTCCCCCTTGCTGTTCTCTTGATGGTGTGTGAGTTCTCACAAGATCTGATGGTTTTATAAGCATCTGGCATTTCCCCTGCTGGCACTCATTCTCTCTCCTGTCACCTTGTGAAGAGATGCCTTCTGCCATGATTGCAAGTTTCCTGAGGCCTCCTCAGCCATGTGGAACTGTGAATCAATTAAACCTCATTCCTTTAGAAATCACCCAGTCTCAGGAATGTCCTTGTAGCAGCATGAGAACAGACTAATACAGTAAATACGTATGAGGGGTGGAGTGCTTCTGTAAAGATATCCAGAAGTGTAAAAGCAACTTGGAACCGGGTAACAGGCAGAGGCTGGGACAGTTTGAAGGGCTGAGAAGAAGACAGGAAGGTGTGGGCAAGTTTGGAACTTCCGAGAGACCTGTTAAATAGCTTCGATAAAAATACTGATAGTGATATGGACAAGGAAGTCCAGGCTGCGGTGGTCTGAGATGGACATGAGGAACTTGTTGGGAACTGGAGCAAAGGTGACACTTGCTATGCTTTGGTGAAGAGATTGGCAGCACTTTGCCACTGCCCTAGAGACCTGTGGAACTTGAGAGAGATTATTTAGGGTATCTAGCAGAATAAATTTCTAAGCAGCAAAGTGTTCAAAAGGAAACAGAGCACAAGTTTTGGAAAATTTGTAGTGTGATGCTGCAATAGAAAAGAAAAACCCATTTTCTAGGGATAAATTCAAGCCTGCTGCAGAAATTTTTATAAGTAACAAGGAACCGAATGTTAATTATCAAAACAATGGGGAAAATGTCTTCAGAGCATGTCAGAGACCTTCACAATGGCCCTTCCCAGCACAGTCCAGTAAGCCTGGGAGGCAAAAATGGTTTTGTGGGCTCAGCCTAGGGTCCCCGTACTGTGTGTTTCTGAGGTACTTGATGTCCTGCACCCCAGCAAATTTAGCCTTAGCTGTGGCTCAAAGGGGCCAAAGTACAGCTCAGACCTTGTTTCAGAGGGTGCAAGCCCCAAGCCTTGATGGCATACATGTGGTGTTGGGCCTGTGGGTGCTCAGAAGTCAAGAATTGAGGCCTGGGAAACTCCATCTAGACGGCAGGGATGTATGGAAACATTTGGATATCCAGGCAGAAGTTCCTACAAGGGCAGAGCCCTCATTGAAGAACCCCTGCTAGGGCAGTGCAGAAGGGAAATATGGGGTTGGCGCCCTGACTGAGTCCCCACTTGGGCACTGCCTAATGGAGCTCTGAGATGTGGGCCACCTTTCTTCAGACCTCAGAATAGCAGGTCCACTGAAAGCTTGCACCATATTCCTAGAGAAGCTGCAGACCCTCAGTGCCAGCCTGTGAAAGCAGCTTGGGGGTGGGGAGCTGTGTACCCTACAAAGCCACAAGAACAGAGCCGCCCAAGCCCACGGAAGCCCACCTCTTGCATCAGCATAACCTGGATGTGAGACATGGAGTCAAAGGAGAATCATTCTGTAAATGTTTAATGACTGCTCTATTGTATTTTGGACTTCCCTGGGGCCCGTACCCCTTTGTTTTGGTCAATTTCTCCCGTTTGGAGTGGGGTTATTTACACAGTGCCTATACCCCCAGTGTGTCTAGGATGCAACTAACTTGCTTTGAGTTTTACAGGCTCACAGGTTGTAGGGACTTGCCTTGTCTCAGATGAGATTTTGGACTTGGACTTTTGCGCTAACGCTGGAATGAGTTAAGACTTTGGGGGACTGTTTGAAAGGCCTGATGTTTGAAATGTCAGGACATGGGATTTGGGAGGGGCCAGAGGTAGAATGATACGGTTTGCTCGTGTCACCACTTAGATGTCATCTTGAATTGTAGTTGCCATAGTCGCCAATGTGGTGGGAGGGTTTCAGTGGGAAATAAGTGAATCATGGGGGTGGTCTTCCCCATGCTGTTTTTATGATGGTGAGTGAGTCTCGTGAGATTTTACGCTTTTATAAGCATCTGGCATTTCCTCTGCTGGCACTCATTCTTCCTCCTGCTGCCCTGTGAAGAGGTGCCTTCTGCCATGATTGTAAGTTTATTGAGGCCTCCCCAGCCATGCAGAACTGTGAGTGAATTAAACCTCTTTCCTTTATAAATACCCAGTCTCAAGCATGTCCTTATAGCAGTATGCAAACGGACTAGTACAGAGACTCTTTGTAACTATTTATTTGTGATTATTGTTAGTGGTATATCCTATATTATATTATCTATTATACAATTGAGTGAGTTAGTGACTTATATTTAGAGATGCAGGTGAAAAATTACATGAGGAGAGATTGTTTATTAACAATACAAAACTGTATGGCTTGATATACACTTAGATATTACCTCGTTTAACTCGTGCATTTTGCAAAGGTGAAGCTGTGACCCAGAGATTTCAAAGACCTTAAAAGTTCAAGTGGTAGCCAACTTGAGGCAAAATCTGATTTAGAATGATGTCTCCGTAATCTTAAGCCAATCTTTTTTACAACCACAGCTCTCGTGGAGTCTGCTAGTATTAGTGCAATTAGATTTGAGATATGAAATGAATATTTTAGCTATTTTAGTAAACTCAATACTTCTTCTGAAGAAAAGTATTTAAAGAAATCTTTTTAATTGGCGATTTTTTTTTGTATTTCATAAACTATCTTGTTTGTTTGTACCTTGACCAATCTAATTACTCTTTTATTTATCACCCTTTACTCAAAATCTTTGGTATATGCAAACCCTCTCTTTAGTTTATAAAACTCTCTGGTAAAGAAGAAAAAAAAGATGATTGGTATATGAAGAAAAATAAATACAGAAAATATTTTCATAGATACAAGAGTAGATGCAGGCTGCTGGCCAAGCATACAGGCTCTGCAGCTTAGAACCAACAGCTTCAGACGTAGCCCCAGGAGCACCTGCTATGTGTCCAGAGCAAGTTCTTCTCCTCTGCCCCTCAGTTTAATCATTTATAAAACCTGGAAACCATCATTCTCAGCAAACTGATGCAAGAGCAGAAAATCAAACACCGCATGTTCTCTCTCACTCATAGGCAGGTGTTGAACAATGAGAACACATGGACACAGGGAGGGGAGCATCATACACTGGGGTCTGTTGGGGGGAAATAAGGGAGGGACAGCGGAAGGTGGGGAGTTGGGGAGAGATAGCATGGGGAGAAATGCCAGATACAGGTGAAGGGGAGGAAGGCAGCACATCACGCTGCCACGTGTGTACCTATGCAACAATCTTGCATGTTCTTCACATGTACCCCAAAACCTAAAATGCAATAAAAATGAAAATAAAAATAAATAAATAAATAAACAAAAAACAGATACACATTGGAAAATAATGAACACTTTATAATCTTGTGAAAATGAAAAAAATTAATACATATAGCATGTTTAGAACAGAAGACTATCACGTTAAATGTCATATGATTAATAAAACATTGTGCAGATGGTTCACTCAAATTACAGAAAGAGTAGGGAAAGACCAGGCACGGTGGCTTATACCTGTAATCCCAGCACTGTGGGATGCCAAGGTGGGTGGATCTCTTGAGGACAGGAATTTGAGACCAGCCTGGCCTCAGAGTTTCATGGTGAAACCCCGTCTCTACTAAAAAAAAAAAAAAAAAGCTCGGTGTGGTTGCCCATGCCTGTAGTGCCGGCTACTTGAGAGGCTGAGGCAGGAGAATCACTTGAACCTGGGAGGCAGAGGTTGCAGTGAGCCAAGATCACACCACTGCACTCAATCCTGGGTGGCAGAGTGAGACTCTGTCTCAAAAAACATGTGTGTGGAAATCATGACAACTATTTAAAAATATGTGAAGGGGTTTTATTTCCAAGAAGCACAGAACATATTCCTAGGAACTCTGAGTGATGATTGAAGTTACAGCAGACAGGCGTTGTCCCAATGGTGCTTGTGGAAGAAAGAAGTTCCCTTTGGAAGTAATATGTTATCAGTTGATGGTATTTGTCTTAGTTCATTTTTTGTTGCCTATAACAGGATACCTAAAACTGGATACTTTATGAGAAATGAAAGGTATTTCTTACGGTTCTGGAGTCTGGGGAGTCCAAGGTTGAGGGATGACATCTGGTGAGTGCCTTCTTTCTGCAGAGTCCCGAGGGGGCACAGCAGATCTCATGATGAGGGGCTGAGAGAGCTACCTCAGGTCTCTCTTCCTGTTTTTATAAAGCCACCAGCCCCACCCTCATGATAAGTCATTAATCCATTAACCCAATAATCTATTAATCCCTGCATGGATTAACTTATTCGTGGGGATAGAGGCCTCATTACCCAATCACCTGCTAAAGGTTCCACCTCTCACTACTGCCTCACTGGGGACAAATATTCAAATCACAACAGAATCAAGCAGATCTGGCTATGAAATTTTTTTTATTTTTATTTATTATTTATTTATTTTTTTATTGCATTTTAGGTTTTGGGGTACATGTGAAGAACATGCAAGATTGTTGCATAATAAACCTTCCCTTTTCTTAGTAAACTTTTCCAGTTAATAACTATACTATGGAGAAGGACCATCTACCTGAGTCCCTGAGCATCCTTCACATTCTTGCTCAGTTTGTCAGACTGCAGGGCATATGTAGATAGCGATATAGGCAACGGAGTAACTTTAAAGAACCCTATCATTCACTCCCCAAAGGAGGGGACTGACTTATTTTCTCCTTGATGTAATGTGTGTTGCTTGCTCAAAAGTACTTGCTATCTGGCTGACTTTCTTTCCTGCAACAGCCCTTTCTCTGATATTGGCATCCACTAAGAGCCACCTGTGTTGCCTCCTTCCTGCTGTACCCTCCCCACTACATGGGACAAGTGATAAAGGAGAACTGATATAAACATAAAGCTCTGTGTCTTCCATAAGTAGTAAAGTCTTCTATCTCTGCTCCAGAACTTTTGTCGCCTGCAACTAACCATGAAATAGTAACAAGCTAACTTGTTAGATTCCAAGCAGGGTGAAATCTCAGAAGTTTGACAGTTCTAGACACATACAAACAGCAGCTGATTTTATTGCCTGCTTATGGCCATTGTCATGGTGCCAATCCCTTTATGTACATTACGTTAGGAGTCGTTTGCTATAGTCCTTTTGCAATTTGGTTTTACAGAATGACTACATAACTCACCAGACATCAAACATGGTACTTTGACTGACTTGAAAAGATATGCCCACACGTCTGTACTATACCACACTACCTCATATTAATATATTACTCCCCCGTCCCCTCACCTACTTACAAATATTTTCGTTGGCTAAAACACTGTAAAACATAATCATACAGAGTTCAAAGGAAGAGAAATTGACCTTGCATTTCTGTAAACTTATTTTCTTAATATTCCTGCCTTTCCATCAGGCCTGGCCTATTTGATAGACTCTTTTTTAATTCATGCTTTCCTGGGTTCTAAATTTCAGTTGGAAGGCAGGGCATAGTGGTGGGCTGCAAAATGGTGAGACTGTGGTGGCTACTGAAAGCAACCCTTCAGTTTACTCTGTTCTTGCTATGTCAAGGTTAATATACAAAATCATTTGTGTTTTTATATACTAAAATTTAATAAATGGAAATGGGAATTTTATTTGTATTTATTCATTTATTCAATTATTTTTTGAGACCAGGTCTTACTCTGTCACCCAGGCTGGAGTGTAGTGATGAAATCACAGCTCACTGCAGCCTCAACCTCATGGGCCTGAGTGATCCTTCCACCTCAGCCTCCTGAGTAGCTGGGACTGCAGGTGTGCACCACCACAGCTAGCTAATTTTTACTTTTCATAGAGATGGGGCTCAGTATGTTGCCCAGGCTAGTCTCAGTCTCCTAGACTCAAACAGTCCTTCTACACTCAGACTTGGAATTTTAAAATACATTTATAAAAGCATAAAACAGAATAAAACTAAAAATTATTTGGAAGATTTTAATTCTGAAAGCTAAAACATGTTGATAAGGGAAATTGACAGAGATCAAAATAAAACACTGTTTTCATAGATGACGTAAGTTGACATTGTTAAGTATTTCAATTCTCACCAAACTGATTTATCAATTGAATACAAAGCTAATCAAAATCAAAGCAAGTATTTTTGTAAAAATTCACAACTAGATTCAAAATGTATATGAAAATGCTAAAAATCTCTAATTGCCAAATAATTTTCAAAGTGAAAACAAATTTGGATGACTCAAATTTGTTTTGAAACCAAAACAAATTTGGTTTCAAGGCTTATTGAGAAGATACATGAATCAGACGGTGTAGTATTGATTTAAGAGTGAATGATTATATCAATGAAATACAATGGAGAGTCCCAAAATAGACCCACACAGATATGGTCAATTGATTTTTAACAAAGATGTTCTGCTAATTGGAAGGGAAAGTCATGTTTTGAAAAAAAAAATGCTGAAACCTTTGGACATCCATATGAGAATGTACTTTAACTCATTTATAGCACTATATACAAAAAGCAAGTCACAATGGGTCATATACCAAAGTGT
Source organism: Saimiri boliviensis (assembly GCF_048565385.1). Classification (NCBI taxonomy): domain Eukaryota; kingdom Metazoa; phylum Chordata; class Mammalia; order Primates; family Cebidae; genus Saimiri; species Saimiri boliviensis. The sequence goes on along the minus strand of NC_133464.1, from coordinate 5,187,293 downwards.
AAAGCTTAAAATTGTAAAATTTCTAGAATAAAGCCCAGGAGATATTTTTGGTGACATTGGGTTAGGAAAAGAATTCAGATAAGTTATAAGAAGCACAAACCGTAAGAGAATTTTTTTCTTCGAAACACAGTTATGCAAACAAAAGTACAAAGATACTGAGTGGGAGAGAATATTTGCCAAGAGCATATCTGATAAGTGATTTAGATATGGAATATATAAATTCAATAATCTGAAAACAAAGAAACCAATACAAATAGTCAAAATATTTGAGCCCACACTGTACCAAAGAAAAGAAATTTTGTATGGAACTACAAAAGACTCTAAATAGCAAATGCTATTTGTTTCAGAAGGAGCAAACTTAGAAGCATCACATCCCTCAATTTTAAATTATATTATGAAGCTATAGTAATCAAGATAGTGTGATACTGGCAATAAAACAGACACATAGACCAGTGGAACAGAATGGAAAGCACAGAAATAAACCCAAGCATCTGTTGTCTATTGATCTTTGCACCAAGATGCAATGGGGGAAAAAGTTACTTCAGTAATTGTTACTGTGGAAACTGGATATTCACATACGAGAGTGAAACTGCACTCTTGTCTTACACCATGTAGAAAAATTAAAACAAAATGGGTGAAAGACTTAAATATAAAATTTAAAACCATAAAATTCCTGAAAAAAGAAAAAAGCTCCTCAATAACTTTTGTGGCAGTGAGTTTTATGGCTATGACACCAAACGACAAAAAGCACAGATGACGAAAGAAAAAATAAGTAAAAATAAGTCAGTTACATCAGACTAAAAGGCTTCCACACAGGAAAGAAAACAGTGAAATCAGCAATATGAAAGAGCAACATGTTTAATGGGAGGAGATAATTGTGAATCATATACTTAGGTATATATATGTATGTGCATATGTATGTGAAAATATATATGATAAGGGGTAAATATCTAATAAACTCACACAGCTGACTATAAAAAAATCCCTAAGTTTTAAAAACGAGCAAGGAACCTGAATAGACATTTTCCCAAAGAACATATATAATTTTGTCCAACAGGTACATGACAAGGTACTCAACATCAGTAGTCATCAGAGAATTCAAATTCGAAGCACAAGAAGATGCCACCTCACACCTGTAAGGATTACAATTATCAAAAAGACGAGAGATAAGCGGTGTTGGGGAGGGTGAGGCGAAAAGGAGCCCCTTGAACACTATTTGTGAGGATGCAACGTGCACAGCCACTACGGAAACAAGTACAGAGTTCCCTCAAAAAATTAGAAAATAGAACAACCATATGTTCCAGCATTGCAATTCTGGATATTTTATTCATAAGAAATGAAATCAGGATTTCAAAGAGATATGTGCCATCCCATGTTCATTTCAGCATTATTCATGATAGTGATGATATGGAAACAAAGCCCATGAACAGATGAATGGATGAGGAAATCATGGTGCATATGTACAGTGTATCATTCAGCTACAAAAAAAGGGGAAATCCTGTCATCTGCAGTGGATGAATGTGGAAGACATTAGGCCGAGTGAAGTAAGCCAGACACAGACAGACAAATAGCGCATGATCTTGCTTGTGTGTGGACACTAAAAACCTGAAGATCACAGAAGCAGAGAGTAGACCAGTGGCTGCCAGGCATTAGAGAGTGTGAGCAAGAAGCGTCAGTCACAGAGCACACACTTTTAAGTCATAAGATGAGCAAGTTTTGGAGATCTGATGTGATACGTTAATTAATAGAATGGTAGTAGCCTTTACAAAATGTATATCAATTTACCACATTATATACCTTGAATATCTTCCATTTTTATTTAATAAGTATTTTAAAATAAGAAAATAAAATTCAAGTTAGAATCACAGTGTGAGAAGCCACTGACATACCTAATCATAACTGACTCCAAGGGGCACAAAGGGTCTCTTGGAAATGATAAAGTATTCTGTACATGGCTGGTTATTTTTCTTATGCAAAATTGAATCTCATTGAACTAAACAACAAAGGGTGAGTTTTACTGGATGTAAACTAGAACTCAATAAATAGAAGTTTAAAAGAGGCAAAAAAAAATCTCTAATTAGAATCTCAGTGACTATGGTAGACTACATGAAATACTTCCGTTTATATAGATTTCACTTGATTAAATACATATGCATTTCTGTTTATATGCTAACAATTCAGGAGACACATTTTTAAATTGTAAAGTGATACAATGCAAATTTAACATTTATTTTCTATTTGTTTTTAATGAACATAAAATAGTGGCTGTATTTTGGCAATAAAGTCAATAGAAGAATAAAAAATTAAGTATTTATTTTTGGCCTCCTTTGAGCTGTACAGAATTAACAGAAGTTACTCTGCTTGTAATATTGTAGTCCTTAAAGATATTATTTTTTAAATTCTCATATTATTCCATTGCAAACTTGACATTTTGCCCTTGATTTTATACTTTAAATTCTATATAAGTAATTTTTAAACTAATTATACAATTGTGCCTTTATTAGGTTGTTTGGAATCCATTTTTGCAGTTAAATATTGAACCGTGCCTAGTTGAGCCCTGCATTTCAATCCCAGCTCTTAAATCGAGTATTGATTTGTTTATTATAGTCAGATATACATTTGTAAACTTTTCTTCTGGAGTTCAAATAAATAGATATTTTTTCTTTTAAAGGTAAAAATTGAATACAGCCTGGAATTAATTTCGAAAGGTTTACAGATTTCTCATGAATTTCTCTCCTGCAGCTTCTAAGAAGTATTTCTTATCTAAATAAAATCACCATCTATAGTCCAGCTATCCTGGACTGACAGTTTTCATTTGATGAAACCTTAGAAAGATACTAATTGTAGCATTGACATTTTTCTTGTAGCAGTCCCCTGGTGTTACCAATCGCCAAGCAAGACAGTTTGTTGGAAAAAGACACTATGTTCAAGGATGCCACAAAAGGTCTGTGTAATCAGCAGTCTCAGGACAGCACCCCTGAAAACCCCACGATGAGTGGTTCCACCAAACCCGAGCAGGTAATCATACCCTCACTGTGTGTCTGCTAGTACTTTTTCATATCAAGTAATGTATTAAAATCCAACATATTCTAAAAACAAATGTGTACTAATTTCCATTCAAAGACCACTTAATGCATAGATTCATATTTTGCTTGCAGTTTTCATAAACTGATCCACAAATATAAATGCTATTGTTCTTTACAATTTGAATTTTGGTTTTCACTTATATACCAGGAATGTAAGCTCAGCCAGTATATTACTTCTTAAATGTTTCCAGTTGAATCATTTGTCATTATTTTTACTTTTATGTATTCTGTGATTTTTGGTTTATTTCAATGATCCAAATATTTTACAAACAAGAAGGGCAAACCAGTCACTGAATCATTTATTCTTAAAAGTAACTACGGTCACGCCTTGTGTGTGTATCTGTGTGTTTATGTTGCATGTGTGTCTGTGTGTACGTGAGTGTCCTGCTTTGGTACCCAAGTTATGGGAGATAATTTTTTATTTGGAGGAGGAGAAAGGGATGAGCTTGGAGTTATGGAAATTAATGTATTTTCTTTTATTATGGCCACAGAAATAAATGACTTTTGTGTATTTCTGTTTTATAAGTGGCAAAATAACTTCCATCTTGGAAAATATTTTTCTTCAGTGTGTCTAATTTTTAATATTTTACAGATATTTTAGCCAGGTGTTCTAAGGATCTTCTTAAAATTTAATTTAAATTTTATTAATTTTTGTTATTTCAAGTAACTAAAACAGGTAAGCCAAACATTTGAAACACTTTTACATTTGAGTAGGTGTATTCATCTGCTCAAGCTGCCATGACAAACACCGCAGTCTGGGTGGCTTCAACAACAGACATGCATTTCTCACAGTCATGAAGGCGTCTGGACTCTGAGAGTCCAAGGTCATGGTACAGGCTGGCGGCAGATGCAGGACACCTTCCCACCCTCACAGGGTGAGCAGAAGGAGGCAGCATGAATGGGAAGGAGGGAGAGGCAGAGAGGAACAGGGAGAGAGCACTCTCTGGAGTGATCTTGTAGGATTAGGATCCCACCCTCAGGGTTTCATTCAACCTAAATCACTTCCTCATAGGCCCTATCTCCAAATACAGCTGCATTAGGGATTGGGGCTTCCACATATAGATTTGGAAGAATACAATTAGTCCACAGTACTAGACAAATTAAAGGTTAGGTAAACTTTAAGACAAAATGTGTATATATTTTTGAGCACAGAAGATCACCATGTCACTCAAGCTGGAGTGCAGTGGCTCATCAAGACTCAGTCTCCCAGGCTCTAGTGATCCTCCTGCCTCAGCTTCCGGATAGCTGGGACTAGGGTGTATGCCACCATGCCTGGTCTTTATCTTTTGTTTTTTATTAAGATGGGGCTCTCACTATGTTGTCCAGGCTGATCTTGACTTCCTGGGCTCAGGCGATCTTCCCATCTTAGCCTCCCAAAGTGCTTGGATTACAGGTGTGAGCAATCACACCTTGCAAAATATGTCTTAACTTTCTAAAGGATCCTATTAACTTCTGTTAACATTCGAATTGTTTCTGAGCCATATAATTTGTGTACTTTAATATCTGACGTAACTTTCCATTTCCAGTTATGATTTAATACTATCCTGCAATTAGTATCCTGTACTAGAGGAAAAATGACTATTGATTAGCTAAGTCTAACACCATCTCCCCCTCATACATTTTAACACTGTGCTCGTACATGTAGTAATTTAAAAGCTTAGTTTTTGTTTTCAATACAGATATTTAAGATTCAAATTAGTTTGCAGTTGAGTGGTGAGGAAACATATTTCTGAGTTACTTTACAACAGTTGAATCTCAAGAATGATTTCTGTTTCCTAATTATTTTCATGGGCAGTCACTTTGAATAAAGTCGTATGGGGTATTTTCATGGGCAGTCACTTTGAATAAAGTCATATGGGGTATTTTCTCTTGTTATAGATAAACCCATTACTACTTACCTTCAGCTTTAACAAAATAATATCTCATATATATATATGTATATGTATATATATATATATATTCGTATATATATTTCCTTTTTGGAGGGAAAATACTTCATTTTTTCAATAACTTATTGATTGATTAAAACATTACATCATATGATTCTGTTAGAATAGGTATGTGAGCAAAGAAATTGAGTATGACCAACAATTGAACACTGTTTTTAAACTTAAGAAGTTATTTTCCCCATACTTTAATTTGTTATTAAGAATGGGAATATTAATATTATTAATTACATTTCTTAGAGAAATTAAAGATAACTTTAAAATGTGTTTTTGTTTTACTGGCATTGTTTTAAAATATTTTGTCTTAATTAGTTTATAGAAATGTGTAGAAAATCTCAGGCTACTTGATTTTCTACTGTTCAAAGTAACTACACACACTTTTGAATGCAATTATTGATAATGGCATGACTTGTAGTCAATGTGTATATGTGAAATTATTGTCCATTTCTATTAATTTGCTTTCAAGCTGTATTAATTAGGTGTTTAACAGCAGTAAGTATGACTATCATTTATTTAATTAAAGAAGAGCAAACTAGGTCAACCCTTTCATCAAGGTACTGAAATTTCTCCCTCTGTGGAGTCAAAGCAATTTCTGATAAGCAGATTGATTGTTTTTAAGTGGTAATTTAATAATATCTTTCCAAAAGACATAAAATATCCTTCAAACATAAGACATTCACAACATAAGAATATCAGGCATATTCTTCATGGGATAACTTTTCTGTCTTAATGTAGACTTTTTACAATTGTATCCTAGTCATAAAAAGTAATTGTAACCATGTTCTGCTTCTGTATTATTCAAGATGGAAAGGCTGCTACCCAGGCTCTCTGCTCCTGTGTGATCTAATAGTCACGCCCTGATACGCCACACTGTATTCATCATGTTCCCATGTGTTCTTGCCCACCAGGTGCTGGCTGGATGCTTCTCTCCAGGGAAGATTAGCACGAGAAACTGAGCAGATTATGTATTCACATTCGATAGGAAAGTTTTCCAAAACACTTTTCAAAGCTCTAAAGTTCTATTTAACATTTTAGAAATAAATACATCATGTGGAAAAATTTTAAAAATTAAAATAAAAACTAGTAAGCATCTCTCTTTCCAGATTTTTAAAGGGTAGGTCTTATCAAGTGGTAACTGTGTAAATGAATATTAAAGGCTTGATTTAACGTTGTAACTTTTTTAAAAAATTTCCAAGAACCACTAAAATTAACATTTGTTTTTATGATTTCTCTGAGAACTCAGACTGTTTCTTAAATTAGTTAGAATGTGCAAGGCTTCCTGCTCTTCCCTCTCCTTCCTGGTTTCCTCTCCCATCCCTTCCCTCCCTTAACTGCTGGGTTTTTTTCATTCTTTTCTTGGTTCCCTGACTTCTTATTTCCCACCTTTCCCCCCTCTCTTCTTTCTGACATTTTATTTAACTTAGGTTTAAGGTTGAAATTCAAGTCAAGACTTTATTCCATTTAGTGAAGCCATGATAGCCTCGAGTAGAGAGAAAGCCTGACAGGGACATGCAGCTTTGCTGTGGTTCAGGTCTGTAACTCAGGAGCTCTGTGGAAATTCCACAGCCTCATTGAGCCTCATCTGTAAAATGGGTACATAGGACCAGCCCTTTATGGTTGTTTTGAAGATGACAGTAAGTGAGACCATACGTTACTATCAGGAACATAATACAAATGCAGTCAGATGGATGCATTATTTATTTTTATTGCTATATAGACTGACTGTGTGATACTGAGTGGAATTATATACTCTAGTTTTGCCAGAACAATAAAATCTTCTATTCCTTGCAGGGATCTGCTCTAAACGTACGTAGTTCCAGTCAATACATCCAAAGGATTTTATACTTCTCAATGTAAATGTAGAATATTTTAGAAAATAATAATGCAAAATAATATGTTGGTTAACACTTCAAAGTTTAAAAATGCTTTCACCTACATTATCTGAATCCTCAAAATGTCACTGTGAGCGAGTTATTGTGTACTTTCGCTACATAACTTAAACTCAAGTTTCAAATTGAGTTTCAAGCTGATCAAACTTAAACTCAAGAAAGTTAAACGGTCTGAGAGCAGTGGCTTATACCTATGATCCCAACACTTTTAGAGGCCAAGGACTGCTTGAGGCCAGTAGTTCAAGACCAGCCTGGGCAATGTAGCAAAACCCCATCTCTACAAAATATTTAAAAATTAGCAGGGTACGGTGGTACACACCTGTGGTCCCACCAACTCAGGAGGCTGAGTTGGGAGGATTGCTTGAGCTCAGAAGTTGGAGGCTGCAGTGAGCTAGGATGTCATTACTGTGCTCCAGCATGGACTACAGAGTGAGACCCTGTGTCAAAAAAAAAAAAAAAAAAACATTAAATGAATTGTCTAAATCTGAAATGTTTCTTTTCTTTTGTTTCCAGTGCTCTACTGGGGGCACCACAGCAGATTTCTAGGATTGGCTATAACTTTCTCCCTGTAGTCCACAGAGACACCAGCACATACATACACCAGCCCACAGAGCCCCAGCCAAGTAAAGGGAAAGGGAAAGGGCCTGGTAGACTTCACTATTTAAGAAACACTTCGCAGAATAACAAAAGGAGGGCTAAACTGCACAGGACCGTCCAGGCACGGCATGGGTGGAGGCCTTAGGAAGCAAAGTAAAGTATGCGTCACTTGATCATCCTTTCCTAATCTGGTCATTCCAGTCAACACAGAGTCTTTTTTAAAACATTTCCTCTTTTCTTTGCTTATGCTTACTGGGTTATTTGCTCCTAGACCGCCTTCCTCCAAATCCTGTTGCCCTGATCCCACCTGCCAGATCATCTCTGTTGCCGGTTGGGCTTCCAGTCACTGGACATGTACTACTAACCCCCCAGAGAGAAGTCACAAACAAGCAAACAAAACCAGACAACACAGTAAAGCCCACGGTGCTCAAACCAGTGTCCACACACTAGAGACAAAGGATCAGCAAATTCCGAAAACTTCCAAAACTTAAATTCACTTTGGAGCTCGAATCATTTCTCAAAGTGTTCCTCCTAAATTCTTCTGGTCTCCTATTCTAAATTATGTCTATCTTGTGTTTTAGATCTCTCCTTTAGGAAATATATAGAATAAAAATCTTAATGGTCAGTTTTGGAGAGGATAGGTAATCTCTTGTCCTTGTCTGGTAATTACTCTGATGATTGTTTGGTAGACATTGGTGGTGCCCACTTTTTGACCTACAACTGCAACATAAAAACATTCACAACATACTTGTTATTTTTCTTTCTACTTATCAGCTGTCACAGTGCTTTTGAAATATAGAAAGAATGTGCTCCTTTGATAGCCTTGCTTAAGATTGACTACCAAAGCTTCCTTTCGGCTTATTTTGGAATCTGGATGTGAGAAATGCAAGGAACTCTTCCCTTGATCTGCTCTCACACTGAATCTACCCCACTGTGTAACTGTAAACAGGCTAGGGAGTATTCACATTTTTACTGTCAGCCTAGTAGTTTCTCTGACCCATGTAACAGCTGTGCCACTGAAGACGAGAATCCACAGGAATACCAATGAGATGTCTGTGATAGCTGCTCCAGGCTTGCTGGAATGAATGCAGAACTTCTGTTAGTACTATTCATGCCTTTTCTAAATGTGCACACAGAAATTTGCATTGAAGTTGTTAGCATCGTGACTGTAAGCGGGATCTTTTTATCCTAGCATAAATCATTATTCCCGAAGAAAATACTAATCTTGCTCTTGATCTTTCTCCTTTCTCTGATTCCTTTGGGAGTTAAAGATGTATGCTAACTTGCTGGAGAGTTTTGCCTTATTTTCGCATTGCTCAAAGTTATTGCGATCATTATAAATCTACATCCAATTATGTACATGTATGAATATGCATATGGATTATTTTTGTACATACATACAGGCATACATGCATGCATAGATAGTTTTTGGAATTGTCTATATGTGTGTGTAAGTTCATGTACTTTGGAAAAATGTTGCAAAGATATTAAAAGAAAATATATTTACATCCATCTCTAAATTGATGGTGAAAGTTCCCTTTTATGTGTCTCTCTACCTAGGACTTTGGCCAAAAGTTATTTAACCTCTAGAACATGCATTCTTACCTAATTACACTTATTGTCTAGATTACTTTTATATGCAAAGGCAACTGTTCCAGTCTGTGATCCTGGAATGCAGTCAAGTTGTCCATCTTCATAAGGAAACCTTCAATCTTGTCTAAATTAATCCCTGTTGGGAAATCAAGTGCAATTTAGTTGCATACAGTTGCATATGGCAGCTCCTCTTTTTCTTAAATTAATCTACATCCAATCCGTTCCTCCTCCTCTTTGGCCTCTTCCTTGAACCCACTTTTTCTAGAGCTTACTACTGTTCTCACCACTTCTGCCTTTTCTCTGTTCCAGCTGCCAGAGAGCTGTCTGAGCACGGTGAAGCTGGTCTTGTCGTCCCCATGCTCATTACCCTCTGTGACTTTCTCTAATTCCTGGAATGAAGCAGCTCTTCCTCAGGGTTCAGGACCCTTTGGCAGCTCCTTCGGTATCCCCTGCTGCCGCTTCCTCCCACCTCCTCCACACCAGGGCAGATTCCAGGGCCTCCCACACACCCATCCCCTCCCCGCCTTCCAGCCCTCACCGTGTCCTTCCCTGTCCCTGTGACATCTCCCCCAACATCTCACAGGATTGCCTTTTAAAATTATGTGCAATTTCAAATTCAGTGTGACCTCTTCAAAGAGGACTTCTTGGACCATCTAATGTGAAGTTTTTCTCTTTTCAGTGTCATGCTTTTCCCTTCCTGTACATTTTGTACCTGTAATTTCTTATTTCTGTCCTAACTTCTCCCCCTCATAGAGGAGGTCACAAATATCATTCCTTTGTTCCTCTTTGTGCTAAACCTCTACCACGATGACTAACAAAGAAGATAAGCAAGGGAAATGTGGCGCATTATTGAACAGATGTCATCAGATGTATCCATTATCCACTGGAATTCCTCCTGCTTCCCAGTGGTTATCATGCCAGCTTCTGCCTCTGATTTATCAACTGTGTGACCCTAGAAAAAGCACATGTCCTCTATGGGCCTCAAGTTCTTCACCCATTAATTAAGAATGTTAGGCTGTAACAATGAATGCCAAAGTTTAAAAAATAATGTTATTCAGTAGAAGAACCTTCTTCAGAAAGAAATATGTGAATGAGAACTCTGATTCCTAAAGCAAAGGAAAGCCGAGCGTCTTTGCTGAGAACAGTGCAGGCAGACCCAGGGCTTTCCACACTCACCTGCATGCCTCCCTCACCTATCCCCAAGGGAAGCTGGTAGGAAGTTACATGATCTCCATGGCCCCTAGATATGTTACTAAGGGCACTAATGAGGGACACTAAGCTGCAGAGGACGTGCAGGACCAAATTCTACTCGTATATTTAATTCCCTCAACCACTCTATGAAGTACATACTATCTTTCATCACATAGAGAATGAAAAGCAGCTTCACGATGTTAAGGAAGAAAAATACTCAAGAACTCACAGATAGGAAGATGTATGACTGGGATTTAAACACTCTTGTTCACCCAGCTGAATACAAATAATTGATGTTTTAGAGTTAGATGAGCTTGCATTTTCTAACATTCGAAGTGGGGAAGCTCAAATTACTGTCTAAGATACTTACCTGAATTTGCACGACCGATGAATGCAGAACTAAAAACTGCCTGGATCAAGACCACCAGTTCCTTTGCCTGAGGGCTGCGGTAAAGGCGGCATCACTTCTTCTGTTTTCACGCTTCTCTCTCAGCTATCAGTCTAGGTCGTGCTTTGTGCCCATGAAACTCCTCAAAGTGGAACTCGGCGTATAATGTTAAAAAGTTGATATCAAACAATTTCAGAATTGTTTTGACAATCCAGGAAACACTGGCATAGCTGGAACATTATGACTTCTATTTTTTATCAACAAAAAGCACCAGTTTTGGGATACAACTCTTGAACAGTTTAAGTAGATAATTCTGACAGCATCAACGCCTTAAAGCTATGTCTCTAACCCAACATGAAATAACTACTTTTAGTAAGACTATATTATGTGCTTTTTGTAGGTTAATGCGGAAAGCTATTTGGAAGTGTTTTTCCTTTAAATGCTGCAAAGTAGATAAGATAATGAACTCAGGGTGTTTGAGTTTGTGCATCTTGGTGGGGAAGGAGACAGGCTTATTCTTGATATTTCTGAGATCTAGATTTTTTTTTTTTTTTTTTTTTTTTTGAGACAGGGCCTAGCTCTGTCACTCAGGCTGGGGTGTAGTGACACTATCATGGTTCACTGCAGCCTCAAACCCTGGGGCTCAAATAATCCTCTTGTCTCAGCCTCCTGAGTAGCTGGGACTACAGGGCAAATCACCATGCCCAGCTAATGGAATAATTTACAAATTCGTTTTTAATAAACATGCATGTATTGGAATATTGTGTTTCCTGCTTATACAAATGGTTTGAACTCCAGTGCCATAAAGTTTGCTGCTATGCCACCATTCTAACCAGAATTCATAACAAACCATGCTCTCACCTTTCAACATGCCTACTACTCAATTTGTGTTTCTATTATTCTCTGTGTGTGTGTGTGTGTGTGTGTGTGTGTGTGTGTGTGTGTGTATGTATGTGTGTGGGGAGGTTTTTTTTGTTTTTTGTTTTTGGCTTTTTTTCTTTGATACAGAGACTCGCTCTGTCACCCAGGCTGTAGTGCAGTGGCTCTATCTTGGCTCACTGCAACCTCCACCGCCTGGGTTCAAGTAATTCTTGTACCACGGCTTCCTGAGTAGCTGCGATTACAGGCATGTGCCATCATGCCCAGCTAATTTTTTTTTTTTGTATTTTTAGTAGAGGTGAGGTTTTGACACGTCGGTCTCAAACTCCTGATCTCAAGTGATCCACCTGCCTTAGCCTCCCTGTGCTGGGATTGTGGGTGTGATCCACCACACCAACCTGTGTTTCTATTATTAATACATTAGGTTTAGAAAGTCTGGGGAGAAAATAAACTGACTTTGTGAATTAATAATCCTAAATTTAGCTTTATTAAAAATGTTTTGTACTTTTTATACTATACTTACTTGATAAGCAGAAATATTTATGTTCAAATTATTTAGCAATGGTATGTACTATTAATAATATATAATACAGATACAAATACAAAATGCAAATATAAATATAGAGTACAAATGTGAATACAAATATCAATTATCAAAAATTTACTAGGAGTATCAAACAACTCACATTGATATGAATATTCTTGTTCCATTGCTCCTCTGTGTGTGACATTAAAAAACACTACTACCATATTACATCAAATGTCTACTTTTCTCAGCATATTTTGTGTACATCAAATTAAAATTGCCCATTTCTAATTTGAAAATAATGGATTTTCATTTAATTAAAGAATCCAAATTCATCTTTTTTATTTGAAATGTTGCACAGTCTTTAAACTTTCACAGTATATTAAATTGAATAGGAAAGCATTTTTTCTTTATGACAGTTATTTTAATCTCATAGCTACTTTGATCTTAAAAGTAATATAGAGCAGAATAGGAAGATCTAGAACCTACTTTTAAAACCTAGCCTCATCCTGAATGAATGCAGAATCTAAATTCCATACACATTTCTTCCTTACCATGCCAACAATGGTAACATGAGAAGTTTTGCTTTAGCTTAGGGAAGAGGACCAATAAGATGAGTGGTTCAACTGCCTGTCTTTCAGAGGACTGCGAACAGTGCAGAGCTGAGTTACCAGTAGGGAATAAGAAGCGTCAACATGCTGGCATGATCTTGGCATACCTAATGCCTGAGTGACAAGGTAGCAAACGGGCTGTGTGCATCTGCACACCAGGGACGATAGAACAGAAATTCTCATCTGAGTACATTGTTCTGTGACTTAAGATATTTTTTTTTTTCTTTTTCATTGAACCATTTCATCTTTTAACAACAGTTCCTAACTCAGGTTGTCTTTAAACTTTTGACAGGTAATTAAAAGTGGAACATCCAACTGTGAAGAAAGTTGATCGGAAAGCAATTAGAATTGATCATACTTCCTGTTCTTCCCCAGGTCAAGCTAATGCCCCCGGCCCCAAATGATGACCTGGCAACACTCAGCGAGCTCAATGACGGCAGCCTACTCTATGAGATTCAGAAGCGCTTTGGAAACAATCAGATCTATGTAAGTACCCTGGAGATTACCTTTGCACTGCTTTTGTCTTGCTGCATATTTTTATCACCCTTCAGTGCTTCAAATGTTGCAAGTAATGGGCTCATTGGCGCTTCTGGTCATGGTGATAGCTTAAGTTGAATTTTATTTTATTTTTTGGGGCGGGGGGGAGAAAAAAGAATAATAAGAAAAAAAATAAAGAAGAGGAAGAAAGAGAAAGAGGAAGAGGGAGAGAGAATGGGGGTATTGCTTTATTGCCTGGGCTAGAATGCAGTCTAAATACGGGTATGCCTATAATTGTGCTTAATAATGGAGACATAAAAGAAAATGAGGGAAGAGAATAACAAACAAGGAGCCAACCAACATTTCATTTAAACTTCTAAGTTGATATGATGTGGTACTGATAAGAGTGTATATTTTGTGTATTTAAAGTGGAGAATTCTATAAATGTTAATTACCTTTACTTGTTCCAGATCTGAGTTCAAGTCCTGGATATCGTTGTTAATTTTCTGTCTCATTGATCTGTCTAATATTAATGTTGAAGTCTTTCACTATTATTGTGTGGGAGTCTAAGTCTCTTTATTAGTCTTGTATGTCTGGGTATTCCTGTATTGGGTGCGTATGTATTTGGGATCTTTAGCTCTTCTTGTTGTTGCATTGATCCTTTTATCATTATATAATATCCTTCTTTGCTTCTTTTGATCTTTGTTGCTTTGACAACTATTTTATCAGAGGCAAAAATTGTAACTTCTGCTTTTTATTTATTTATTTTAGCTCTCTGTTTAGTTGGTAAATCTTTCTCCATCCCTTGTTTAGAGTCTTTGTGTATCCTTGAATGTGAGATAGGTCTGGATGTAGCATACTGATGGGTTTTAGTTTTTTATCCAAATTGCCTGTCTGTCTTTGGATTAGGGGATTTAGTCAATTTAAATTTAGAACTAATAATGATATATGTGAGTTTAATACTGCCATTTCATATTAGCTGGCTGTTTTGCCCATTAGTTGATGTAAATTCTCCATTATATTGATGCTCTTTTTGGTATTTTTTTAGAAAGGCTGATACCGTTTGTTCCTTTCTATGTGTAGTGGTTCTTCAGAAGCTCTTGTAAAGCAGGCCTGGTGGTGATGAAATCTCTGAGTACTTGCTTGTTCACCAAAAACTTTATTTTTCCTTCACTTATGAAGCTTAGTTTGGCTGGATGTGAAATTCTTGGTTGAAAGTTCTTTTCTTTGAGGATGTTGAATATTGGCCCCCACTCTCTTCTGACTTGTAGGGTTTCTGCTGAGAGATCTGCTGTAAGTCTGATAGGCTTCCCTTTGTGGATAACCTGACCTTTCTCTCTGGCTGCCCTTAGTATTTTCTCCTTCATTTCAACCCTGGTGAATCTGACGATATCTGGTGATATGTGCCTTGGAGTTGCTCTTCTTGAGGAATATCTTTGTGGTGTTCTCTGTATTACCTGGAGTTGAATATTATCCTGCCTTACTAGGTTGGGAAAATTTTCCCGAATAATATCCTGAAGCGTATTTTCCAGCTTGGATTCATTCTCTGTCACATTCAGGTACACCTATCAAGCGTAGATTAGGTCTTTTCACATAGTCCCATATTTCTTGGAGACTTTGCTCGTTCCTTTTTATCCTTTTTTCTCTATTCTTGTCTTCTTGTTTTATTTCATTGAGTTGGTCTTCGACCTCTGATATCCTTTCTTCTGCTTGATCAATTCGGCTGTTAAAACTTGTGCATGCTTCACATAGTTCTCATATTGTGTTTTTCAGCTCCATCAATTCACTTATATTCCTCTCTAACTTTTGTATTCTTGTTAACATTTCATCAAACCTTTTTTCAAAGTTCTTAGTTTCTCTGGATTGTGTTAGAACAAGTTCTTTTAATTCACAGAAGTTTCTTATTGTCCACATTTTGAAGCCTGCTTCTGTAATTGGAACACACTCGTTCTCCATCAAGCCTTGTTTCCTTGCTGATGAGGAACTGGGATCCCCTGCTGAGGGAGAGGCGGTCTGATCTTGGGTATTCTCAGCCTTTTTTGGCTGTTTTCTTCCCTTCCTTGTAGATTTATCCATCTGTGGTCTTTATAATTACCGTCTTTATAGTTGGGTTTCTGAGTGGACGTCCAACTTACTGATTCTCAGCGCTGAAATCTGAGCAACCCACTGCGCCGACGAAATCAGCGGCGTTCAGATTGATGGTGCTTTTCTGACTCTGCACCAAGAACTGACGCTCCGAGGCGCCGGCAAAACCGCCTCGCCGGTCATGAGAGTCGCGCTGGCGACCCCTGGGGCTCCTCCGCTGGGAATCTCCTGGTGCCTGAGCAACAAGAATTCATGTGAAGGTGTGGCGTCCTCTCGTTCTTTGCGCTTTCACTGGGAGCTACAATCCCGGGCTGCTAGTGATCAGCCATCTTGGATCTCTCTCCTTAAGTTGAATTTTTTAAGGTGAGTTCAGTTTCATTCTGGCTCAGTTATAAGGCAAATCCAGCACAGTTCCACATTTTAGAGTTACATATAAACTAATACCCTGAGGGCAGGCACTAGTACTGCTCTTAAACTTTCCTGTTGGCATCGTTGCTGCAGAAGATCTGCAAGAACCAGCAGGATCTGCACATGACTTATAAAAATGCTGTCTTCTCTTCTACTTTTCTTGAACCTCCTAGATCAGGGACAGAAAGTGAAAGAGCATACATTGACTATGCATGTAAGTCTGCCTCTCTATTTGCTTGAGAAGAGAAACTGTTGTGGCTCAGAATTTCCAGGAAATGTCTTTGTAAAGTAAGCAATTTATACACAGATTCCTGATAGTAGAATACAAAAAATGTTACTCAGATGGTAAACAGTATGGAGAATTTATTTACAGTGGTTCTATTCTCGTTTGTGTGTTACTTTCCCAACACTGATAACAATTTAGACACCTTGTAATATCAAAATCCATCTCTTTTTCTTCCTCTTCTCTCTCATTCTCTGATTTTGTTATACTCTACACAGAGCACAGAGCAATTCAATCAGAATGTCTATAGAGAAATCTGATTATGCATATACTCAGTATTTCTTTTCGATAACACTTTTTTTTCTGATCTAATGAGAAACTGATTAAGTAATTTTCATATAAATGTGAAATCTGAGACTTCCTTACAAGTAATAAATTGTCAAATGCTGATTAGCCTATGAAAATGCAATGTAGCATCTTACCGCTTAAATAAATATCCTGCCACTGTAAATATACTTAAAATTAAATACTTCTGTCAAAATTAATGAAATCATGTCATTGGCATAAAGTGGTGAGACCTGATTACTTTGGTCTGTGTTACTGCCCTGTTACTTTTGTAAAGTGTATATTTTTATTCCATTTTCTCATCTTTTTCCCAGTATTGCAGTGATTTTTATTTTTTTTACTCTTAATTATAGAAACCTGGAACTGCCTGAATTATTTTGTCTTTCTTTACCCCTTGGTGCCTTTAAAGTGACCTTTCATCTACATATGCATTTAATCTGCTTCTTTCCGCCCCTGTGGTGAGCACCCTCATCAAAGTCATCGCCTTCCCTTCTCTAACAGCCTCCTAACTTTCTAGAGGAGAATTCATCATTCCTGTTCAATCCAGTCTCACAATGAACTAGAGTAATTTTTATAAAGCACAAATGTAATCTCAAAACTCCCAGTCTTAAATCTTCTCTATGGCCCCCCACTTTTCATGGGACAAAGACCACAGCCCTTATTCCAGAGTTTGGAATCTTCATAATCTGCTCCAAACAGTCACTGAGGACTCCTTTTCTCTTATGTCTAAATTACTTGATTATTGCCTGCCTTCCTCATAGACTGTTTTTTGTTTGTTTGTTTGTTTCCAGTAAAGTCCTCTTTCTACTGCATAAAATACTTAGCTTTATAAACTCCCTCTCAGATAGTCTCCATTTTTTAAGTCAACCTTTCCAGAGCTTCCAGATTACACCATCATGGACTATCTTTCTTTAGAGAATTTGTCACAGTTTGTTATTCTGTGACTCAGTGGTAGTTTGTTAACGCTGCGTTCTGGGGCCGCTCAAAAGCCAAACACCAGAGATGAGGTTGATAGGAGGAAAAGTGGGTTTGTTTGGAAAGCCAGAAACACTGAGAAGGTGGTAAACTTGTGTTCTAATGTACCTTCTCCAATTTTTCAGGCTGCCCAGAGGGTGTTTATGGGAAGGACATTTGCAGAAGAGGAGGGTGTTGGTATCAAAAGGTGAATAAGGACTACAGATCTCTGGGGACCAGGGAGGGTCTGAGGAGTCAGGAACTTTGTCGGGCTACAGTTCTCCTAGAAATATTTAACAAAACATAACTGTTTATACACTTTTCCTGTAATCCCAGAGTTAGTTCTGAAAACTACATGACGGCTGTTTTTGCATTATTATCTCAGTGGTTTACGATCCTAGTCCACGTGCAAGAACATGAAAAGCCACTTAACAAAATGGAATTAGTTATATAAGTTTTTCTGCCTTTCCACTCTTAAACAGCACATACTTCCTATGTTTTCATCAAACTCCTGCCTCTAGCTTCTCCATACAGTGGACTATCTTCTTAAATAATTTTTTATACTCAGTTTCTCTCTCTTTCTTGATAGTCTGAGCTACGAATACTGCTCTCTGCTTTGCTAACATTCATATAACATAAATTTACCGCTGTGTGAGGCATGGGTTTCCTCTGCTCCATTCCTAAAGTCCAGAAAACCTCAATTGATTAGGATCAATTGTGTAATAGGAGTGCTGTACATTATGGTATCTGAAATCACATCTAATAGGTAGACAAGCAATTGAAACATTATGGATTAAACAATAATGTGTGCTTCCCAATGTGTAGTCTGTGGACTAGTAGATATATGAATTTTTTATTAAGTGTGTAATGAAAATAAGTGTTTTTGTTTTTTGTTTTTTGTTTTTTGTTTTTTTGAGACGGAGTTTCGCTCTTGTTACCCAGGCTGGAGTGCAATGGTGTAATCTCGGCTCACCGCAACCTCCACCTCCTGGGTTCAGGCAATTCTCCTGCCTCAGCCTCCTGAGTAGCTGGGATTACAGGCACGCACCACCATGCCCAGCTAATTTTTTGTATTTTTAGTAGAAACAGTGTTTCACCATGTTGACCAAGATGGTCTCGATCTCTTGACCTCATGATCCGCCCGCCTCGGCCTCCCACAGTGCTGGGACTATAGCCTTGAGCCACCGCACCTGGCCAAAAATACGTGTTTTTATAGAAACTCTTCCAGCAGTCTGTTGGTTTAATTCCTATCTGTTGGAGCTAATAAGAATCAGAGATTTCACTTCGTATGACTTTTAATCACATTTTTCTAGTAGTTCATTGTCTTATGTTTTACAAAGGTATCAGTCCATAATTAATTGGGACTGAAAGCAAGTGATCCTTCCCCACAAATAGGAAAGCACTAGGTTAGTAGAAATCTCAAAATCCAAATACCGGAATTTGGTCATCTGAGCTCTTCCCACCTGCGCTTCTCACGGCCTGTCCACCCTGGCTCACGGCAGCCCCACTCGTGTCCCCTGTCAGGCCAATGCCCTTGGTAAGACTGTTGGTGCTTGTTTTCCTTCCGCCCTCCACACGTGATTTCCGGGCAAATGTCACCAGCCCTACCTTGAAGTTACAAACAGAAGATCACCCCCACTGCTGCCTCCAGACACATATCTTATTACAGCGATTGCATTTCGCACTTGCATTTTTATACTGCAAATAAGTGTCTGGGCTTCTCTTGGTCTCCCTTCTATCCTCAACCCAAAAGCCAGGGTAACATTGTTAGAATGTACGTTGCATTACGACACATTTCTATTAAAAGGATGTCCAGTTCACTAAAGCCAGAGTCTGAGGAATGGCTCATAAGGCCTCTACTCTTTCCTCTTGCCTTTGGAAGTTCTGATGTCAGATGCTGGCACCCTCCCCTGGGTGCCTCTGTCCTGGCCACATTGCTGGCCTTGGTGTCTTGTGAGTGTGGCCTGCACAGAGGTGCTGAGTGGTTTGACCACCATTTGCCTGTTCCTCCTCCCTTCAGGGCTTCACAGCAGTGTCACCGCTTCTGGAGGCCAGCTGCGCCTTGATGTGTTTCGTCCACAAACTTAACCACTCTCTAACATGCTGTATGTTTTTCTTATTTAGATTCTTATAAATACCATGTGCTGATTCTTCTTACACACACACACACACACTCTCCCACTCTCTTTCTCTCTCTCTCTCTCCCCCTTTCTGTCTCTATTTCTCTCTCTCTCTCTCTCTCTCTCTCTCTCTCTCTCTCTCCCCCTTTCTGTCTCTCTTTCTCTCTCTTTCATACCCATACTCACTAGAATGCAAGCTCTATAAGGGAAAGAATTCTCGTTTCATTCACTGCTATATATGACCCATAATAGGTTCCCAATAAATATTGAATGTGAGTAGACTTCCTCCACCAAATCCTCATTTTTAGACAAGAGAAAGAAGTTAATATATATTTATCCATAGCAAACAACTGAGGGTTGAGCGATGACTTTTTTCAGAGCAAAGATAAAATATTTTAGCTGACTTAATCATTTGACCAGGATTTTCATCTCTTTTTGCTACAGTCTGATTTGTTTTATAATGTGATCTTTCAAAACAGATTGTAAATTGCTTTTTTACTAAGTGTATAACCTTCTGTTTGGATGTTAGATTAGGGAGTTTCCATAGTCTGTAGTATTAGGAAGTTCTCAAAACTTCAAACAGATAATGAACTGCAGGTGTTAAGACACACGCTTACCAGGAAATGCACAAAATACAAGCGTTGCATTCTCTGAATACTTACTGCCAACAGTACCAGAGGGAACAGAATATTCAGTCAAATTCCTTTATGGACAGCAAAGAACTTTGCTGGAAGTATTATTTTACAAGGACATTAGTGGGACTTGAGACTTATTATTATTATTATTATTATTTGAGATGGAGTTTTGCTCTTGTTACCCAGGCTGCAGTGCAATGGTGCGATCTCGGCTCACCGCAACCTCCGCTTCCTGGGTACAGGCAATTCTCCTGCCTCAGCCTCCTGAGTAGCTGGGATTACAGGCACACGCCACCATGCCCAGCTAATTTTTTGTATTTTTAGTAGAGATGGGGTTTCACCATGTTGACCAAGATGGTCTCGATCTCTTGACCTCATGATCCATCCGCCTCGGCCTCCCAAAATGCTGGGATTACAGGCGTGAGCCACTGCGCCCAACGGAGACTCATTTTTTAAAAAGCCACAAAATAAACACAGGACCTTCTGTAACATCCGGTTAGGCAAGAGAGTTCTGAAACAAATATATTGTAATTGGCACCAAGCAAACCAGAGCAATGAAACTTGGCTTGGAAGCTCCTGGTGCACAGCCTGGCTCATTGCAGCCATTTACTGTGCCACTTGGGGTGACCCAGGTTGATGTCGCAGAGCCTCTTCTTTTTAACTTTCATTTTAGGTTTGGGTTGTAAAGATTTGGTTCATAAGTAAATATGTGTCATGGGGGTTTGTTGTGCAGATTATTTCATAGCCCACGTATCAAGTTCAGTGTCCAATCGTTATATTTTCTGCTCCTCACCCCCATTCCAGCCTCCTCACCCCAGTCACTATTGTTTCCTTCTTTGCGTTCATAAGTTCTTATCATTATAGCTCTCACTTATAAGAGCATGAGTTTGGTTTTCTGTTTCTGTGTTAGTTTGCTAAGGATGATAGCCTCCAGCTCCATCCATGTTTCCGAAAAAGACATGATTTTGTTATTTTTTATGGCTGCGTTTTACCCCATGATGCATATGTACCATTCTTTCTTTATCCAGTCTGTCATTTATTGGCATTTAGCTTGATTCTGTGCCTTTCTATTGTGAATAGTGTTGCAGTGAACAGTCATGTGCATGTATCTTTATGGTAGAATGATTTATATTTCTCTGGGTGTATACCCAGAAATGGGATTGCTGGGTCGAATGGTAGTTCTGCTTTTAGCTCTTTGAGGTATCACCATACTGCTTTCCACAACGGTTGAACTAATTTACACTCCCACCCACGGTGTATAAGTGCTGCACATCTATGACCATCTGTTCTTGGACAAAGCTGGCAAAAACAAGCAATGGGGAAAAGACTCCGTCTTCAATAAATGGTGCTGGGATAACTGGCTAACCATATGCAGAAGAGTGAAGCTAGACCCCTCCCTCACCCCGTACACCAAAATCAACTCAAGATGGATTGAAGGCATCAATGTAAAACCCCAGACTATAAAAACCCTGGAAGACAATCTAGGCAGTACGATCCTCAACATAGCAATGGCCAAAGATTTTATGACAAAGATATCAAAAGCCATCATAACAAAAGCAAAAATTGACAAGTGGGATCTAATTAAACTTAAGAGCTTCTGCACAGCAAAATTACTATCAACAGAGTAAACTGACAACCTACAGACTAGGAGAAAATAATTGCAAACTATATATCTGATAAAGGTCTAATATTCAGCATCTATAAGGAACTTGAATTTACAAGACAAAAGCAACCCCATTAAAAAATGGGCAAACCTGGGTGTGGAGGCTCATGCCTATAATCCCAGAGCTTTGGGAGGCCAAGGAGGGTGGATCACTTGAGGTCAGGAGTTCGAGACCAGCCTGACCAACATGGTGAAACCCTCTCTACTAGAAATACAAAAATTAGCAGGACGTCATGGTGGGCATCCGTAATGCCAGCTACTGGGGAGGTTGAGGCAGGAAAATCACTTGAACCTAGGAGGTGGAGGTTGCAGTGAGCTAAGATCATGCCCCTGCACTCTAGCCTGGGTGACAGAGGGAGACCCCATATCAAAAAAAAAAAAAAAAAAAAAAAAAAAAGTGGACAAAGGACATGAACAGACATTTCTCAAAAGAAGACATACATGCAGCCAATAAACACATAAAAAAAACCCCTCAACATCACTGATCATTAGAGAAATACAAGTCAAAACCACACTGAGATACAGTCTTAATGGCTATTATTAAAAACTATAAAAACAGACCGGGCGCAGTGGCTCACACCTATAATCCCAGCACTTTGGAAGGCTGAAGCAGGTGGATCATGAGGTCTAGAGATCGAGACCATCTTGGTCAACATGGTGAAACTTCATCGCTACTAAAAATAAAAAAAATTAGCCGGACATGGTAGCATATTCCTGTAATCCCAGCTACTCAGGAGCCTGAGGCAGGAGAATCACTTGAACCAGGGAGTCAGAGGTTGCAGTGAGCTGAGATTGCACCACTGTACTCCAAACTTGGGTGACAGAGGGACACTCTATCTCAAAAAAAAGTCAAAATATATATATATATATATATATATTTTGGCCAAGGTTGTGTAGAAAAGAGAACACATAAACTGTTAGGTCCTGTGTTTAAGAGCATTTCAAGAGGCTAATATTGACAAGTTGGTGTCAGAGATTGAGATTTCTCTCATTTCAAGGATATTTGAAGTTATATAAATGCATACATTTTCCTCAAGCTAATAGTGCCCCTTGCCTGCTTATCCAGAGCTTCATCTATGACATACTGTGTTATGCTATGCAATACCTGCTGTGTAGTTCCAGATCATTCCACTCCATCTAAAAGACCCTTTTGAGTACTTAACAAGTATGCTGTGGGGGAGAAGAACCTTAATATATTAGAAAAATGAGTTGAAGGAATTCTTATTATTTTTCCAATTTAAAAAAGTATTTATCTGCATTACCTTTAAAATGCTCCATTTCATTGAAACAGCCTCCTTCCTTTTGATGATTTATATAAAATTATACTCTATGACTTTACGGTAACATTAATTCACATTATTATAAATCATTTTTATTTCTCTCAAAATGGATTTTCAAAGACAGTCTCAAATACCTTCAAAAATCAGACCCCCAATTTAAAAATTATACCTCAATAGAAGAATGCAATTTTAGAAGTATTAATTATTTGCTTTATAAATGTCTCATCTTCTTTAATCAACACATTTCTAAATTCAGTCACAATCTGTTTTCTAGCACTACTTTTTTTTATCTGGAATTTAACAGCAGTTTTCAGATAATGCATTAGTAAGATCCTCTTCAGATGTATGATTTCACTTTTATTTCTTATTTATTTGGGTGTAGAAAACTGAGCAATCCTTCTTTTACGTAAATGTTTTATTGAATATCAACACAAAAACAAAGTAATGCACAACTCATTAGTGTGTGGCGTAAGGAACTTTTATTTCATGAACACATCCACATAACCTGTAGCTTCATAGTGAAATAGAAGAGAAGGTCCTTCCCCAATCCACATTTAGTCATTACAAAATGTTCTGACATTGACAACTATAGATTGGTTTTGTCTGTGTCTTTTAACTTTACATGAATGCAATCTCTTTTGTAGTATTCCTTTCATTATTATGTTTCTAATAATATTCAGCTATACTGTTGCTTATAAAACCAACTAATTTTTATTATTATACAGTAAACTACTAATTTATCCACTCTACAGTTGAGGAACCTTTGAGTTATTTTCACTTTTTTTGGTAATTATGAATAATGTAGACAGTTGTATACCTTTTTATTTTTTGGCCCACATAAATATTTCTCTGGGGCCATTAAAAATGAGTTTTCTTTCTTTTTCTTCTTGATATATAGGAGTTTTTACATATTCAAGATACTCTTTTTGTTGAGGGACATACATATCGAGAGCCCAGTTTATGGCTCATATTGTACTCTTCAAATAGTGTATTTAAATGAAAAGTGTACAGTTTTGCAGATTATTTAGGGTTCATATTTTTTGTGGCCTGTTTAAGAAAACTTGGCTTTGGTTAAGAAAATATTTTCCTATATTTTCTTTATAAAGGTTGATTATTTTAGCATTTACATTTAAAGTATTTTGGTGCTGATCATAATTCTTAAAGACACATTCCCAATGCCATAATTCAGAATGTTGAAATCTCAAAAGATTGAAATCCCCAAAAATCAAAATACCCAAAGTTTAAAATCACAAATATATATAATCCTGCACATCACAATCCTGAAAGAATAAAATTCTAATTGTTAAAATCCTGGAATCTGAAATCTGAATTCTGAGGAAGGGATTATTGTGTTTTTTGTGGTATACAGAAGAGTTACATTGTGATTTTCACTTGTAGAATTTTGGACTTTAGGTATTTCACTCTTCTGGGATTTCAGCGTTGAGAATTATGTTGTTTTTTGGGATTATGGTGTTTTTTGGGATTATGGCCCAAACCCAAGGCATATTGTATTTCCCATGTGGAAGTGATTTCACAATGGTAAAAGGAGGATCCAGATGAAAATTTTTCCTACATGGGTCTCCCCACTGCCTGGCCACAGAACCTTTGTCCTAAACAGGTGACCACAGAGAGTGAGTCCATGTTCTGGAATCTGTCTTCTTTTGTATTGGTCCATGTGTTTATAAATCAATCCCAAAATATCTTAATCATTGCGGCTATATAGTCCTGGCAAATTTGTTTGTCCCTTAAGTTTGTTCTTAAACATGTATTAGCTAATCATGACTTTTGATTCATGCATACTTTTTAAAGTCAATTTAACAATTTCAATTGGATTTTTATTGATATGGCATCAGATACATAGATTAAGTAGAAATAATTGAGATTTTTACAATATTTGATTTTTTCATTTCACAGAATATTATAGTCCTTCTTTTGGCCATCTTTAATTTCTCTGGAGCAATTTTAATTTTTTTGGTGTAGAAGTCTTTCCCGTATGTATTAAATTTGTTTCTTAACATTCTTCATGTTTTGAGGACATAATAAATGTTTGCCTGTTTGTTTGTTTGATGGAAAACAAGAAGAAAAATTAATTTTCTAATTGTTCATGGGTAATATATAGAGAATACAATTTTGAATTTTTTATATTCACTTTTTATCCATCAAACTTGCTAAAGTTATATGTCAGTGTAAATTTACATAAACATTTCATTGGTTTTCACCATCAATGTCATATAGTCTGCAAATGATGAATTTGATTTCTTTTTTTAAAAAAAGTCATACCCTTTTTTCTTACATTATTTTGTGAGATAGAACTTCACTACAAAGACTGGAAGTGGCAATAATATGTGCCCTATATATTGCCAATCCCAGAAAAAAAGCTTTGAGTGTTTCAACATTAAGAAAGTTATTTTCAGTAGCTATGCCATAGGTATCATTACTTTTCATTAGATTAAGGAATTCTCATTATATTCATGGTTTTCAAAGTTATTTTTTAATCAATAATAAGCATTGGATACTGTTAAATGCTTTATCTCTGTTTATAGAGATGAGCATATGTCATTTTAAGGCTTTTTTTTTAAAGTATTATCAGTTACAGGAGTTGATTTTCAAATATGAAATCAAACTTTCATTTCTAGCATAAAGCTATTTGGCTGAGATGTATTATCATTTTTACTAAATTGCTGGGTTCAATTTTTCAATATTTTGCTTAGGATTTTTACATGTATTTTAATGAGAGAGTTCAATCTGTAATTTTCCTTTATCACAAAATTTCTATTAGATTCTAATGTCAATTTTATGTGATCTTCTTAAAATGGGAAGTGTTCCTTTTCTGTTATTTTCTGAAATAATTTGAAGAATATTTGTTTATTTTGTATATCAATGTTGGAAAGAATTTAACAGTGAAGTCTGCGTTTTCTTTGTGGAAAAATATTTTAGACATAGATTCAGCTTACTGAATAGGGAAATAACTAACCAGAATTTATGTCTTTTATTGTGTTAGTTTTGGTATGATGTCTTTTCCTAGGATTGTTATCTACTTGACCTAAATTTCCAAACGTAGTGGCTACAATATGGTTCATAGTACCATCTTCACCTGTTTTTATGTCTGTAGGATCTGTAGTGATGTTATATTATTGATTGCTATTGGTAGTTTGTGCATTTCCTCTTGTTTTCTGAATCAATTTTGCTGGGGTAAATTGTAATTTTTTCAAAGGATCACCTTTTGACTTTTTTCTCCCTATCTCATTGATTTATGCTTTAATTTTGATTATTTATTTTACTCATTTCTTTCTTTATAATTGACATACTTTTTAAACTCCTTGAAGTTGATACTTAAAGCATTAATTATGACTCCTTTTTTCTTTCCTAACTTGTATTCTAGATTATAATTTTTATCTTAAGTAGAGCTTTAGTTGCATCACACAAGTTATGATATGTTATAATAGAAATAGTCTTATTTGTGTTTTAATTCCTTTTTAACTCATGAGTTATTTTCAGATAAATTGAAAAATGTCCTAATGTTTGCTGATTTTGTAGGTATCTACTAGCGACTTCAATATCTTTTTAATTAAAAATAAGCTTTTTTTAAATTGCATATTTTTAAGGGATACAACATGATTTTTGTTTGATTGTTTTTTTGTTTTTGTTTTTGTTTTTGCATTTTTGAGACAGGATCTCAATCTTTCACCCAGACTGGAATTCATTGATGAGACTCAGCTTACTGTAGCCTCAACCTCCCAGGATTTAACTATATCATTTCTTATATGTTCAGTGAAATAAAGCCCGTTTTATTTAATTTGAATTATTTAATTCATTTAATATTTTAAATTCCAAACTTTAAAAGAAATTACAAAATTTTTAAAATTACAAAATATTAAGGTAGATTTTTCTCATTTTTTATATTTGATACAATGATTTTTCAATTATATGATTTTTATTTTTTAAAGATTCTATTTATATGAATCATGAACTGTTGGCCTCCCTTTTTTCACAGACATTCATTGGGGACATCCTTTTGCTTGTTAACCCATACAAGGAGCTTCCAATTTATTCTTCCATGGTGAGTACAAAATTTTAAATGTCATTGAGTAATGTATAGTAATACTCTCTAGAGATACATATTTGTATCAAATAACTAAAAAATTAAGTAAGGCAAACTTCTAAAAAATCTTTTAAATTCTGAATTGAATGATTGCATAGTAGTGACTTTAATTCATTTTGAGGCAACATTGAAAATTAGTTATTTTATCAAAAGGTTTCTTTGCACTTAAAATGCATAATTTGTTTATGACTATACCCATTAGACAGACTTCTAAAATTAAATACTATATGAATATATTTCCCATACATTCTTGACTAACTCAAGATAACATGACTTAGAGCCCTTATTTGAACATGTGACTTGTTTCTGAAGATGTCGATGATATTAAAGCAATGGGAATAAGAAAGGGAAATATTTCATGTTTACATTTTCCCAAATGACCTGTCAGGTTTAATTATGAGGCCCTAAAAATTAGAAATTGTTTGTAGAAAATTATTCCATTCAATTGAAAATTCAGTATGATCTTTGAGTAGAAATGAGTCAAAAATACTATATCAAAGGAGCTTTGTGTGTGTGTGTAATCACAAGGCTAGTCCCACTAATAGAGAACAGGAGCCTGCCAGAAACCAGGAGGCAGGTGGTGAGTGTATGTTTCTGAACCTGTGGGTCATTCATAGATGCTAGGGGGCAGGGAGGAGGACAGAGAGAGGAGAGAGAGAGAGAGAGAAATGCTTCCAAGTTCCTTGGAAATCAAATATGTATTTTCACAGAAATAGTTCATGAGAACAAGAGAGCATCCTCTCACCACCCCACCTCCACCCATCTTATCAAAAGCCAGTTCTGGCTGGACTTGATTGTTCATGCCTGTAATTCTAGCACTTCGGGGGAACCAACACTGGCAGATCACTTGAGGCCAGGAGTTTTAGACGAGCTTGGGCAACATAATGAGACACCCATCTCTACAAAAAAAGAAAAAAAAAATTAACCAGCTATGGTGGTGTGTGCCTGTGGTTCCAGCCACTCAGGAGGCTGAGGCAGGAGGATCACTTGGGCCCAGGAGTTTGAGGCTACAGTGAGCTGTGATTATATTAGTGCACTCCAGTCTGGAAGGCAGAGTGAGATCCCATCTCTAAATAGAATAAAGTAAAGTTAAATTAAATTTAAAAGCCAGTGCCTTGATTACGTTAAAGCTGTGTTGAAACCTTCCTACTCCCCTCATTCATGTGGCTCCTTTGCTAGCCTCACTCTGTGCAATCTAAGGGTGTATGTGAGCATGAGAGACTAGATCAAGGGAATCACCTATGATCATTTCAGGAGTTGTGTCCAAGGACTGAAATTAATCGGACATATGGTTATTAAATGATTTTGAGAACATGCTCAGTTCTGTATCTTTTACTTTGTGTTGAATCCTAATATTTATGTGAATATGTGTGTTGAAGTATAATATAAACATTACATAACTTGCAAATATTAAATGTTCTGTTCAACTAATGTATACAAAGTGATGACCCTCTTAAAACCATCATGCAGATGAAAAAGTAGAGCATTAGTAGGGTCACAGAGGTCTCTCATGTCCTGTCTGAGACATGACATAACTCTCCAAAAGACAGCACAATTCTGACTACTATTGCCCTCCCCTTTGTAAAGATGAACTTCAGGTGGGTGAAATCTTGCAGGCTGTCTTTCTCTGTACCTAGCTGCTTCCTTTCAATATTATGGAAGGGAGATAAGCCCATGTTTTTTGTGTGTAGCGATACAATAAATACAATAGGTTATTTTCTTTTGTATTGTGATAGAAAATTTCCTTTTGTGGATATATGGTGGTCTAATTAACCATTGATGGAGATTTTGTCTTTTGAAGCAAGAATATTACTGCTGTGAACATCCTCACAAATGCTTTTTCGATAACATATGTACGTCTTTTGTTGGAAAGAGTGGAATTGGTACATCAAAGTGTATACATACGTTGAGTTTTGATAAATACCAACAGTTTTCTGAATGGTTGTACTAAGGTATATCTACAATTTAATACAGAAAGAGTTGCCTCTCTTCTTTGCTCAAGTATTATGATAGACTAATGAAACTCAGTGGAAATGAATTTATTTGTCTGTTTATCATTCTACTGGGTATATATAGTGGAATCTTATTGTTAATTTGTGTCTCTCTGACAGACAATGGTATTAACCACATTTTCACATAATTACTGTATAGTCATATCCTGTTTTGTGATGCGTCTATTTCAGGATTTTATCCTGCTTTGAAATTAAAAAGTTTAAAATTGGTTCATCTACCTTTTTTATTGACTTGAAAGATCTTTAAGCATTCTGGATTCTCAATGCTTATTGAAAATATCTTCTAAGAAGTAGGGGTCAAGATTCATTTTTTTAAAATGTGTACAGATTTGACACAGTACTGTTTCTTAAAAAGACCATCCTTGGCCGGGCACAAACCTGTAATCCCAGCATTTTTGGAGGCCGAGGAGGGTGGATCACGAGGTCAAGAAATTGAGACCATCCTGGCCAACATGGTGAAACCCCGTCTCTACTAAAAAATACAAAAAACAATTAGCTGGGTGTGGTGGCGGGCGCCTGCAGTCCCAGCTACCTGGGAGGCTGAGGCAGGAGAATTGCTTGACCCCAGGAGGCGGAGGTTGCAGTGAGCCGAGATCAGGCCACTGCACTCCAGCCTGGTGCCTGGCAACAGAGCAAGACTCTGTCTCAAAAAAAAAAAAAGACCATCCTTTCTCCAGGACGTCATACTGGCACTTTTACATAAATCTGGTTACTATACATAAATGGATATGGAATTTCCACTGAGTTTCATTAGTCTGTCATAACACGTTTTTATGCCTTGTACTCCAAGGCATCCACCTTCGGTCTTCAAAATTGCCCTAGCAGTTAATTACTGGCCCTGTTCTTTAAGGTTTAGAATCATTTGTCAATTTTAGGGGGGGCTGAGAGGAGTCCTCCTGGGATTTTGAATTTGATTGCATTACATTTAAAATTCAGTTTAGAAACAGATAAAAAAAAGTAATGCTGAGTCTCTTAGCTATATTCATTTAATTAGAGCTTTAAAATTTGAAATTTAGTGTATCATCCTGTGTGCTCTTCTAGAAGATATCTTGCATAGTGTTCATTAAATATTTTTAAGCGCTGTTATAAATAATCATTTAAAAATTTTATTTTCCAATGATGTGTGCTCCCTGTATGTATAAAAACACAATTTAAAAAGTTTGTAAAATTTACTTATTAGCTATAAAATTATCTAGTGTGCTTAAAAATCCTCTGTGTACAAAGTCTTATTGCCTGAAACAATAATAATTTTATTTGTTTAAAATCCTATTATTAGTCTGTTCTTATGTTAATGGATTGGATCACCAGAATAATGTCAGATACTATTAGTAATTTCATTTAAAAATATTTATATTTCTGATCTCAGGAGAAACCTTTAGTAATTAAACCTTAAGTATAAAAATAGTTATAAATTTTACATAAATACCAGTTATAAGATGAAGGAAAGTTCATTTTATTGCTATCTTAAGAAGGGTTTATCATAGAAAATGTATTAAATTTTATCAAATGTAAGTATTTTTCCTAACCAGTTGTTGATAGGAATATTTTTCTCCTTTATTTTGCTTGTGAATTATATTTCCTGATTTTGAAATATTAAACTTACCTTGCATTTTTGATGTTTTATTGTTTTCTCTATATTACTGGAGTCTTAAACTAATATTTTGCCTAGGGCATCTATATTCATGAAAAATATAAGCCTCCAATTCTTTTTTTTACTTAAAAAAAATCTGCTATAGCAAAATCATGCTGGTTTCATAAAGAGAATACTCTGTTTTCTAGTTTCTAAGTTTGTAAATTTGATATTATTTCTCTCTTAAATGTTTAGAAGAATTCACAACTGAAACCATTAGGACCTGGTATTTTCTATTTTCTTCTCTCTCTCTCTCTCTCTGTCTCTCTCTCTTTCATTCTTTCTTTAACCATTAGGACCTGGTATTTTATTTTCTCTTCCTTCCTTCCTTCTTTCCCTCCCTCCCTCCCTTCCTTCCTTCTTCATTCTTTGGAGACGAAGTCTTGCTCCGTCACCAAGCTGGAGTGCAGTGGCTCACGGCAACCTCTGCCTCCTGGGTTCAAGCAATTCTACTACCTCAGCCTCCCAAGTAGCTGGAACTACAGGCACAGGCAATCACACCCAGCTAATTTTTGTATTAGTGGCAACGGAGTTTCACCATGTTGGCCAGGATGGTCTCTGTCTCTTGACCTCGTGATCTGCCCACCTCAGCCTCCCAGAGTGTTGGGATTACAGGCGTGAGCCACCACGCCTGGCCAGGACCTGGTTTTCTTCCTGAGAATGTTTTAGTTCTGGATTTAATTTCTTTGACATACATAGAACAGTTCACATTCTTTTTGTGTTAGTTTTTAATGACTGCATTTTTTAAGAATTATGTTACATTTAATCTTCAAAAGCCTTTGGCATAAAATTATTCATAGTTCTCTTTATTTTTTTAATTTTCATAGAATTTTGAGTGGCTCCTTTTTATTCCATGTGTTGGTAATTTGTGACTTTTCTGACTTTTTAAAATAATTTATTTGGGTATAATTTGATTATTGTTTATGTTGTATAGATATAACCTTCATTTCCCACATTTTCTAAAATAAGTATTTGAGGTTTTTTAATTTTGCTTTAAATGTAATTTTACTGAATTCTACATGTTTGATATTTTGTAAATTCATTATCAATTAGTTTAAGGTATTATCTGTTTCCATTTGTGATTTCTTTCTATAATAATCTACATATAGGTGTGTATATAGATGTATATATGTGAGAAGTCTATAAAAATACAAACTGAATTAATCTTTTTTTTCTACTTTTCTCTTTGACCACAGCCTAGATAATTGCCTGGCTATATTTTAAATTCTCTTTCTGTTGTTTTAAATCTGCTGATAAAATCATTCCTTAAAATGTTGATGTCTGTTATGTGATTTTTTTCAGTGCTGAAGTTTTCTTTTTATACTCTTAGGGTTCCCAGGTTCTGGTGAAATTCTTCATCTTCATCCTGCCACCTATTCTCTTGAACATGTTAATCAGCGTTATTTTTAATTCTGTGCATTATGACTCTAATATTGGGGTCTGTTTCTACTTGTGACTGTGTGTGTGTGTGTGTGTGTGTGTGTGTGTGTGTGTGTTGGTTTTACATATAAGGATATATTTACTGACATCCATGGGCATTTTTGATGAAATATTGAACTTTCCATATAGAAAAACCATAGGGTCCAGGAAGACATTATCTTCCTTCCAAGATTTGACATTTCCTCCTAGTTGGCACGTAAGTTGTAGGCAGACCACCTTGACCCTGTGAAGTCTCGTTTAATTTTTTATTTTAATTTATTATTATTTTTTATTTGGTCTCTTCGAAAAGGGAAACCCCCTTACGAGTCTTAGGTGAAAAGTTAGGCTGATGTTCGTTTTCTTGTCCTCTGTTTCTGAACCCTGAACTTGGCTTCGTGTCTCCCCAGTATCGTGTGAGGCTGCCCAAATCTCTGCTGAGCTTGAGACACTTAGGCTGACTTTCTGTGATGCTGCTAAGACACAGTCAGCACAGTGGCAATGTGTGCTGGGAGGAGCGGGGTGGAAGAGATCCAGGGTGTCCCGGGGCATCCTGATTTTCTTTCTTTTTCTTTTCTTTTCTTTTCTTTTTTTTCAAAAAAGATGGAGTTTCACTCTCGTTGCCTAGGCTGGTGCTATCTTGGCTCACTGCAACCTCCCCTTCGTGGTTTCAAGCGATTCTCCTACCTCAGCCTTTTGAGTAGCTGGGATTATAGGCACCTGCCACCACACCCGGCTAATTTTTGTATTTTTAGTAGAGATGGCATTTCACCATGTTGCCAAGGTCGATCTCAAACTCCTGACCTTGTGATCCACCTGCCCGAACCTCCCAAAGTACTGGGATTACAGGCATGAGCCACTGTGCTCTGCCCACATCCCGGTTTTCTTCAAGACCTTGGCTCCCTAAGTCATTGCCGCTCTGTGGATTTTATTATCCCTGCAATGAGATGCTTGATTGGTATTTTATCTAGTCTTTGCAATTTGTGCATGGTTAGGAGAATTTGACTGATACCAGCCGCTTCCTTACAGCTGCAGGGTAAAGTAGGCTACATCTATTTCTACTGCATCCGTGTCAGATCATTTGCCCTCAAATATCTACGTTAGTTCAGCATTGCGTGCCTTTTATTTTTTAATTCTGTATGCATCTTTTCAAAAGTGGTGGGAGGAGAAAGAGAGGGAGAAAAACACACCCTATTTAAAGTTACTATTAATATATTATTCCTGGCTTATGTTTAGAGTCACAGTTCATTGTAGAATTAAGAAGAATTAACAGTGAGACAAAAGTCAGCTTTGAATCATGGAATGAAACGTTTAAAAAAAAAGACTTTTATTTAGATGCTTCTATGGATCTAGAGGTAAAGTTTTATGTCTTAGTCAAAATTGAACATAGTAAATTTTTATTGTATGACACAACTTGTCATACTGTATTGTGTCTTGTGATGGGAAAAAAGTGTTAACTTCTGGTATGTTTGTTTTGAAAGTGTTGACAGTAGTATTTTTAGTGGTTTTAAATAATGTGTTGTATTTGCAGTTTTTCCAGAAATACACATTTATAGAGAAAAGGAGAAACACATTAAGAGACATATTTGTTTATTAATGTAAGAATAAGATATAATACATTGAGATTGTTACCAGAACAATCACAGTCAATTCTAACTTTATATTCATCATTTCTAACTGTGTCATACAATAACGATGGAAAATAAATACAAAACATATATCAGGTAAAAGGTGAACTGATGTAAAGCTTACCATAAAATTGCCTACTTTTTGTAGGTCATAAAAAAATGTAAAAATGTCTAGTCTTTCTGGACTTGACATCCATTATGTAGACTCAAATAGCTTGTGCTCTCCTCCCCTACAGGTGATAACCTGTAAAATTATAGATATTAGGTTGATACAAGGACATACATTTTACATTAGATTAGTGGTTATTCCCTGTAGCAATATTAGTGTCTAGTAAATAATGCCAAGTCACCTATCTAGTATTCATTACAACGATCTTGCTGTCCTCAGGCCACACAACAAAAATTGATTTCTTTTTATTTCTAGTGATTATCATTGTATTATATCTGTTGTTTTAAATGACACATTGTGTTCAAATATCTGGGATTCTTCCCATGTCAATTACTTTATAAGAGAAAAAAACAAAGCATTAAATATGATTACATCTGTAAAGATTACAAAGACCAGGAGAATGACTTCTCTGTTTCGTGTTGAAAATCAACTCACATATGACATCTGGATTTTAGTTTTATTTAATTATTATTAACTCTGTTATATTAAGCCTTTCTATAATGTTCATTTTTATTTCTAGCAAGTTACTAATCATGGACATAGAACACACTTGAGGCAAACTCGTTTTGAGACTGATGCCTACACAAGACAGTAGCCAGCGCCCCGAGTTAGGTTGCCTGCTGCCACAGCAGTGCTGATCTGATGCTCACGAGCACCCCTGCCGAGATGTGGGCCCCAAGCGGGCGAGTCAGCACACAGTTCCAAAGGAAGTACAGCTGACCAGGACAGCATCCATTACTGTGCTGCCTACTTATGTCAAAGACAAGGAATATTCATTTTATTTAAGTTTTGAACTTTGTGTTTTCTGAGAAATTTGTAAATTTCTTTTTTTTTGAATTATATTTTAAGTTCTGGGGTACATGTGCAGAAGGTGCAGGTCTGTTACAGTTAAACATGTTAGATGTAGGGGAGAAAGGAAAAACAGAAAGGAGCCGGATCTTCCTGCATGGACTTTACAAAAAGGCAACCCTAAACATCAGAACCAAAAATGCATCATCAAGCCAACAACCACCTGTTGACTCTATAAAAAAAATCTATTTCATTAGATACTTAGAGTGTCCTCATCCTTGAGCCCTGTGTAGACATTCTAGAAACAAAACACAAATAACAATGAAAAAATTATGGACTTCACTTACAGCTGAGGACAGCAATGAAATAGCTGTTTGAGGGTGTGCAGTCCTATTGGGCAAGTGAAGAGGTTAGAAGGGAAATAAATCCTATCAGGTTTTTAAAAAGCATCACAATAAAAAAGAAATGTGGCTCCAGTCCTTTCTCCTGCTCAAAATACACTCCCTCGGAAAGGGAGCCACATTATGGGGTTTAAAAAATATATAGGACTGTTTAGAGAAATATACCATGCAATTTGATGTGAGCAAGAAGTTCAGAAACTCAAACATTTGCAATTCTAGGAAATGAAAACAGCTGCCATTGTTTCGTGCTTATTACACAGCAGAACTGCCTCAATGGCTTTACATGAATTATCACATGTCATCTCAAAAGGTAGGCAAATCATTATAAGAATCGTTATTTTACTCTGCAGATGAGTAAGCTGAGACTTGAGATTAAGCCGATTTTCTGAAGTCTTCCCAAGAGTGGCAGAGCCAGCATCGAAGCCCGGGTCATGCAACTCCAGAGCAAATACTTGGCAGGCTTCTCTCAGAAGCAGGAGTGCTGCACCCAGAGGCAGACAGTTCCATTATTATTATTATATGTGATCTTTTTAAAAAAGCAAACACATACTTTCTCAAAATATGTCCCCTATACATAGGTATACAGTTAACAAATAGGACGTCTACACAGGCATGCAGAATGGGGTGTTCATAGCAGAGTGCAGCACCAGCAGCGCTGGCCATGTGGAGCCACTGGCATCTGGGAGATTCCACAGAGTTTCTAGGCTCGCCACAGATGGGGGCCAGTGGCTTAATGGCTG
Organism: Saimiri boliviensis; assembly: GCF_048565385.1. Taxonomy (NCBI): domain Eukaryota; kingdom Metazoa; phylum Chordata; class Mammalia; order Primates; family Cebidae; genus Saimiri; species Saimiri boliviensis. The sequence continues at coordinate 5,151,510 of NC_133464.1, read as the reverse complement.
TCTCATAAGCTATGGAAGTGTTGGCGGCTTTAAAAATCAGAACATGGCAGGATTCTGCAGTCTGCTGGTGGTTTATTGAGAAGTATAATGCACAGTGGGAAAAAAAAAAGGAGAGACTTTATCCATAAAAAAGGAAGAAGGAACTTATTCACTAGAATCAGAGTCTAACAAAGATTAGCGAGGCTGATCTCTTGTCATGTCACCTATGAGCTAAAACGGAGTGCTGAAAATATCCCCTGACCAGGAATTCTTTCGTTTCAAATGATACAAATAAAAAGAGAAAACAGTGAAGTGAAGAGAAAAGGCAGGTGGGGAAGGAAGTGGCTGGCCCTGATGATATTTGCTGGACCTAATCAGAATGTGCAATACTAACAATGAGAATGGTAATCAATACAAAAGTTAGATGGCTCGTCCGTCACTCAGAAAACGGACTGCATAAGCGGAAATCCCCAAGGTTTTATAGAATTACACTGTCATGATTACTTCCATAATTATATGACGTACAAAGCATAGAATCAGCATCAAGCAACGTGTCGCCAGGTGGTAGCAATGGGCTATTCCACAACATGAGCTGTAACACCGCATGGGAAAGAGATTTACAAGAAAATGGATCTGGGAGAGGTTATGAGTTTATTAGGAAATAACTTTCTTTAGACACTCAAGGCTCATCACCACATCTACTGTCCATTAAAACTTGGCATAAAGAGACTATGTAAGCCCAAATAGATCCAAATAAATAAAATTTTAAAACCCTAGCCAGCCACAGTGGTGGTAGACACCTGGAGTCCCAGCTACTGGGGAAGCTGCGGCAGGATGGTTGCTTGACCCCAGGAGAGGGAGTCCGCAGTGATCAATAATTGGGCCACTGCACTCCAACCGGGAACGGCCCAGCAAGACCCTGTCTCAAAAAAATGAAAATGAAAATCAATAATAAGAACGTGAAATAAACTCCATGTACACAAAGACTGATACATGATCCAGATGTTCTCTTGAACATCTAATGAAATTCTCATTTGCAAAATAGAGAGTTAAAAAACATTTTGTCAAATTAGATTCTAAGTCTATGTTGCACTTGGGGAGAAGTGAAATAGTGTCAGTAAAGGTTTTCAAAAAGAACAGAAATTGGATCTGCTGGAAAATGAAGCTGGACTAAAACTCCTTAGGTTTATGAATTATAATGTGTATATCAGTATCATTTAATTATTCTTAGTGTTCATTTAACTTCTGGAATAATTAAAAAATGAAAAAAATTCAAGCAGAATACAACAGACAGTTGTGTGCCCACCGCCCATATTGGTTTCATATCTCTTTTAAAAACATTTAAAATGGAAAGTGCTGTATTTTTTTCACATGTACTTTTGTGATTGGGATGCAGCTTTAAGGGTGTGGTAAGAAAACACTGTGTCCTAATTTAATTGTTACATTTATTTTCTGAGTAGTACAAAAAATGACATATGTTTTAATGATATGGTGTCTTAGATTAGATAGATGGTATATTGTTCTATAAACACAGGGTAAGTGCCACTTCAACCTACTTCTTTTAATAAGCAGCGATAACGGTTATCATCCTTTCATCCAGTATTCTATATGTTTACTATATACATGAACACATAGATACATTCAAAAACTGGGTATATCATTATTTTCTATATCTTAATTAACTCATAACATTAACTATATTATTTTACCAAAAAAAGCTGTTCATCAGCCCTCTTGCTTTCAAAAATTTTCCATTTTGAAGATTTTAGAACTAATTTAAAGTTCCTCTAGTATCTTATTGTAATGACATACAACCAGTTATATTTGTCTATTAAACTTTATTATAGACATTGAATTTTATTTCTGTATTTTCTGCTCTTACAAAGAGTCCTAAGAATTGTTTTATAAATTCTCTTTTTACTCATGTTTGAGAGTTTCGACAGGAATATTCCCAGTTGAACATGAATCTTCAAGTTTAGAAGATATTTCCAGATGATTCTTCCAATTAGCTAAAAATACAAGACTTGGTAATAGAGACATGTGTTTCCAGCCCAAGAGGCAACTTCATCTGGAAATCAGGCACTGCCATCTACTAGCCCTGTCCCCTCGGGCCAGTCATGGCACCAATTCTCCTGCCTATAAACATGAAAATACTTCTCTTACTCCAGTCATCGGTTCTGTAGGACTGGCAGAGTGAGCGCCTCTGAGGTGCTGAGGGCAGCACCATGCTTGCAGTGCCTGTAAGCTATTATTGTCATTATTACTAAACTATGATTAATTCTGCTAGTGTTTTGTGTGTAATACAGCATCTTGTAGCTTGGAACAGCACCAGAGGGAGCTGGTGCTCTCAGAGCTTTCCGTTCTTCCTCATGTTTATTTTCCATCTTTTTAGTTTATATTGTTTGCCCAAATTTCTATTATGGTTCTATTTTTAATTGATTTGTAGGAATGTGTTATAAATTACTGCTAATCCATTGATTATATGCACAGCTTATATACCTCTGTCTTTGCTTATTTTTTATTATTATATGGTTGACCAGGGCTTGTTTAATGTAGTTAGAATGCTCCGTCATTCTCATTATGATTTGTATTTTTGAATCCTATTTCCTTGCTTACATACAAATCATGAGAGTTTCATTCTATATGTTTGCCTAAATGCTTTAAACTTTGCTGTTCATATTTGGGATTTAAATTCACTTGTAAGTAATTTTTACACATGCTGTGGGATAGAGATCAACACTTGTTTTCTTTACAAATACATGATCAGTCCTCTCAGCAGCATCCTTCATCACTGAGAGGTGGTGCAGCCTGGTTGGTCATACACTACATCTTCGACACCAACAGGAGGCAGGGAGATACTGGGGAGAATAGGGCAGTTCCCCAGCAAAGGCCCCACCCTCAAGCCTGAACCCAAAATTGTCTTTGGCCCACCATGCCCTCCGCCCTGTACCCCTAAACACCAGGCTCCAGGAGCAGATGAACAGAAGAGCGGAAGAGTGGCAGAGAAGGCGAGAAGAAAAGGAGCATCTAAATATTGAGAGGAGTTCAGCGGGGGATAGTTGGATCATTTATTCTTTCAAAAATTTTTGCTATAATTTTAAATGTGCATAAAATGTGTAGACAAATTGTACAAGCAACTTTTAATATCATATATTTTAAGATGCTTTACTGGCATGTGGTTTCGTCAACCTTGAATATGTTTATCCTATATTTAAAGAAAGGTATTCTCCTATGTAACCTCCATGCAGTCATCAAAATGGAAAAGTGTAACATGCCCTGGTATCACCGAATCAAGAGACCTCGTTCAACACTCCCATTGTCCCAGTAATGCCCATAGAGCGAGAGATTCAGTCCAGCATTGCATATTGCATTCTGAGCCACCAGGCCCTTGACTCTCCTTCAGTATGGACCAGTTTTGCAGTCTTCTTTTGGCTTTTCTGACATTGACATCTTTGAAAATATAGGCCACGTATTTTGTAAAATATAAATAGGTTTGATTTCTTCACAACTAAAAAGTCTTCCTACTCTTGAGTTTTTATACTAAAGTATTGGAATTTACTAGAAATTCCAAAGGACTAAAAATACTGGAAATGAATCATTATAAATAATGGTTTCTCTGAAATTTTTTTTGTCTGAAAAATTTGTAAACTTACAGGTGGTTCAGCTCCAATTGCCTCTCAAATTCAAGTTTAAAACTTTTGCTATTTTATGGTATCAAAATCAAATATTGCTGGAAATTGTATTTGACGTGAATTACCACAGTTTCAGCTTACTGCACAGATATCTATTAAACTACATTTCTTAAAGACAGCAGAATAATTCAAGCCTGTGGACCAAGTAACGAAGGATAAAGTATAAGCCTCACTTTGCCGTATATGCATGCTGAAAATGTGCTGAAAAGGGTGTAATTTTACAAATGTTTTTACACACCAATGAGATTCAGAATTAGAGGTTCACTCGCTTTTGTATCCTGGACATAAATCACTTACATGATGGGAGGAGGAGTCCTGGCGCCTTTTCACCGGGGTTTTCCCCTTGCTGTTTTCCAGGTGTCCCAGATGTATTTCAGCGCCTCCGGGAAGCTGTGCTCCTGGCTGCCTCCTCACCTCTTCTCCTGTGTAGAGAGAGCCTTCCACCAGCTCTTCCAGGAGCAGCGGGCTCAGTGTTTCATCCTCAGGTGAGTCTCCTTCAGCCTCGTCTGCCACGCTCAGGATTGCCGCAGGGATTGCCTCATTTCCCATGATTTACCTTTATTTAGTTTCTCAGCACTTTGAGGTCCGGTATATCTTCACAGTAAGTACATTTGACTCGTTCCAAGGGAGAAACATCTTGACTATCAGGAATAGCCCCAAGTGTAGCTGGATCAATATCAACAAACTTAACCTGAAACTCATTTCTGTTTGAAGATTTAAAGCTTAGATAAAGAGTTTTTGCTTTTGAACCTAAGAAAACAAGGAGGAAAAAAAAAACCTTCCAATGTTAGTGAACTTAAGCCACCGTTCTTCAAACTGCAGGGCAGCCCCAAATACAGTTTTCTTTCCAAAGGTGTGTTTTCTCAGTCAGCTGTTTGTTATTTACCTTTGCTCACACTTCCCTGAATTCTACTTCCTAAACTTTTTTTTTTTTTTTTTTTTTTTTGAGACAGGGTCTTGCTCTGCCACCGAGGCTGGAATTTAGTGGCATGAGAACAACTCACTGCAGCCAGCCTCCCAGGCTCAGTCGTCCTTCTCCCTCAGCCTCCCAAGTAGCTGGGAATAGAGGCGAACGCCATCACACTTGGCTAATTTTTTAATGTTTGTAGAGATAAGTTCTCACTATTTGCCCAGGCTGGTCTCAAACTCCTGGGCTCAAGTGATCGTCTTGTCACAGACTCTCAAAGTGCTGGAATTACAGGCACGGGCCACCACGTTTGGCCCAAAATATTTTTTATTTGACATGTAATGCTAGTTTTAACTCATAAATTAATAAAAAATTAAAGAAACATTTCCATGTTAAAAATCTGCATTAGAGACCTATATCTTACATGTGGCCACAGCTCTGCAGGGAGGGAGACCTCCAAAATGCAGCAGTGTGTTGGCTGTTGCCCGTAGTGCCGGTTGGAACTGAACCAGTACGTGCAGTCGCACACAACTCACGTCCAATTGAAATGAAAACGGTGTAAAGTTAGAACTGGATAGAATTCAAAGGCTTATTTAAACATTAAAGTCAGCACTGATATGTTTATATGGATTTGAGCAAAAATTCTACGGAGGGTGGAGGGACAGACTGACGGACACACACTTTCGTTTCCTAGTTTTCAAAGCAGCGTGCTAGTGGGTGTTTCCATGCGGGGTTCAGAAGCGTGCAAGGGATGTGGAAGGTGCTGAGGCAGGGGCTTGTACCCACTCTAGACTCAAGGATAAGAAAGATGCCGAGGCAGCGATTCCACCCATTCTAGATTCAAGGGTGAGAAGGGCACCAAGGTGGGGGCTTCTACTCATTCTTTTTTTCGTTCTTGTTGCCCAGGCTGGAGTGCAGTGGCACGATCTTGGCTCACTGCAACCTCCACCTCCTGGGTTCCAGTGATTATCCTGCCTCAGCCTCCTAAGTAGCTGGGATTGCAGGTGTGCGCCACCGTGTTGAGTTAATTTTGTATTTTTAGTAGAGTCGGGGTGCCACCATGTTGGTCAGGCTGGTCCCAAACTCCTGACCTCAGGTGACCCACCTGCCTCAGCCTCCCAAAGTGCTGGGATTACAGGCGTGAGCCACTGCTCCTGCCATTCCACCCATTCTAGACTCAGGGATGAGAAAGGCGCAGAGACAGGGGCTTCCACCCATTCTAGACTCAGGCGACCCTATTTTTATCTCTTTTATCTGTTGAGTTTTCTGGTCTTACTTTGATAAATGGGGAAAAACTTTTTAAAAATTTCTTAAGAAGCACTGTGAATTGACGAGGTAACAAGGGGTGTGTAATACTGTTGACAATAGCAGTGTTTATTGAGAATTTACTGGGTGCCAGACTCTTGACTAGATTATTTTGTGTATTATCTTTTTTATTTCTTTAGAATTTACGTAAATTCTGAGTGCTTCCACTTAATTCTAGGCTGACCATCGCAACTGTTCTTCCTGAGTTGTTGAAAGCATGGGTTCTGAGCAAGGCTCTGAGGGGAGAAAAGGAGGTGCCAGCGGGCCCAGGGGCTTTGGGAGTCCTTCTGGGAGAGGGCACACAGCGTCTAGCACGTTCTTTCAGTGAAGAACCCCGTTTATCTTAGTTTAACCCAACAATTTTGACATGTATTTGCTCATGGAACTTTTTTATGCAGTAGAACTCATTAATATTCTGTAGAACTAGTTTTCCTTTGGGACTTTTTTTTTTTTTTTTTAAAGCTAATGATTCCATGTGTCGACCCCTTATTTTGAAAAAATATCTCATCGTTCAAGTTTCAAAAAGGCGTTATGGCAAAATTTTGCTCCTTAGCTCAGCTAGGTCTGGGTTCTTGCCTCACGACCTGGAAAAATGAAGCGTGCAGACACCAGAGGGTGAGACGAGTAGAATTTACTATGCAAAAGGGAAGCTCTTAGTAGAGAGGGGTCCTGAAAACAGGTTGCTAGGTGCACGCCTCCTTCTCAGTTGAGTACCAGGGCTGATGGTGCAAATTCCTGGTAGCCCCGGACGGGTCCTTCCAGTGCGCAAGCCTGGACTGTGCTGCACCATATTGATTTATTTCCCTTGTGCACATGTGTTAGGAATGGAATTTTCCACGGCAGGGATGTTTAGGCAAGCCTCCTCTACGAGTTCCCTTATCTGACAAAACATCTATGTAAGCACTTGCAGGATGGGTGGGAGGTTCTCAGAGGACCCCTCCCTTACTGTCTGCCTGAAGCAAGCTGGCGAGCTCCTTTCAGTATCGCTAGTCCTGGCATACAGAATTGAGGAGCAAATCAGTGGTACTAGGACTTACTATTTTGGTGATTCTCTTTCTTCTTTCAGAACTGTGTGTGCTTTTATACAGCTTTGCCACATCATTGACTGGTAGACTAAGATACATGCTTTCTCCATTTTTACTCATATGATAAAATTAGCCATTTGAAATTCAACTAAATAAGTTGTTTACAGATCATTATTGAGTGCTGATTGTATCCCAAAACGAAAACTTACAAAGAGTAATTTAAGATTCAGCAATCCAAACGCAAATATTCCTGGAATGGATGTCCCCAGACGCAGTCCCCAGACCATGAAAAATTTTATTTTATTTTCTATGGTTAACTTAATACCTCATTTGTTGGCACTTTAAGCCCCAGTAGTTCAGAGTTCTGCAGAAATGAGTGGAAGCATCCATTAACAACTCAACACTTGAAGAAAATAATTAAATTTCAACTTCTTTTCTGGCAAACACTATTTAATCAACTTTGTTAAAATAGATGTTTTCCAGGAGAAAACCAAGGAAGCACTCATAAGAGGGATTTTTTAAAAAAGTTTTTTTGGTTACCAGATAAGTAAAGGCTGTTTTTATGAGTTTTTCATCTGGGTGAAGTAATAGCTTTATTGTAGATCCGATCACTTCGGTATAGTAATTATTGTATTGGAATTTTATGTTAATCCTATATCTTCTGGTGTCAGGAATATAATATTTACCATTTGTAAAAATTGTGAGTTAATAAAGTATGCCTGCAATGTATCAAAAGTGATGACATTATAAATAAAAAGTTCAGTGATCATTCCTAGATGAAAGAAAAATGCAAACTATAGAACATCAGAGTGAAAGCAAGCTGAAATGGAAACCTACCATGGTTAGATTTAGGATCTGCTGAATGACAGATCCACATCTGAAGACCTTACTGCCTTAGTTTTAGTAGCTATGCACTTTACATTCATTTCAAAGAACAAAGAAGGAATGCTCAGAAAAGATTTAACAGCTTTTCCACGGAAGATGTCATTTCTTTCCTGTAAGGCTCACGAAGCATTAACAGCTCTCCCAAGGCCAAGTGTGAGCCTGCCTGTCTCAACACAGAGTGCCGTCACTTGGGATGGATCTCCTCATTTTATGTTGACTTGCTAAATAGTCAAGTCGATTATGTCTTCCTCGTCAGCCAGACACCTTTCTGGCTTAATTCACCTACACTAGGTGGTTCTACCCTGTGAGATACTGAATGGCAGAACCTGTGTCATATTCATTTGTAATGCCAGCATCTGAACCACCATCAGGGACATGACACAGTAAATATATACTAGATATTTTGGACAAATGCATCAAACTGAACTGAAAACATAGACCACAAACTCATTAGAAGCTGTGCCATTCTGTCCTCATTTTTGTGTCTGAGAATTCTATCCAGTTAAATTTTCACTTGTTCCTTCAAAGTAGCAAACTGATGTTTTCCCTCTCTGTTTTCCTTAGTGGAGAACGGGGATCAGGAAAGTCCGAAGCCAGCAAACAAATCATCAGACACCTCACCTGCAGGGCTGGCCCTATCAGGGCTGTGCTGGACTCCAGATTCAAACATGTAAGTTTTTTGTCTGGGTTGGCAAATGTGTGAATGAAGATGTTGAGCCGATTGTCATTTACAAATAAGGTAGAGGTCATCGTAATAGACACAGAGGGGTCAAAATTTGTGGAAATAAAGAACAAGAAATTATTGGACTTAGGTGCAAATTAATATTGTTCAAGTGAACATTTATTTATTGTACATATTTAAAAATATTTTGTACATACTTTTCGTATTTGCTCTGAATAGTTGGATCTAAGATGTGTAACATAGGTAGATGTTATTTACAAAGAAAGTGCACTTTGGGGCCAGGCCCAGTGGCTTATTCCTATAATCCCAGCACTTTGGGAGGCCGAGGCAGGTGGATCGCCTGATGTCAGCAGTTCGACACCAGCCTGGTCAACATGGTGAAAAACCATCTCTCCTAAAAATACAAAAATTAGCCAGGTATGGTGGTGGGTGCCTATAATCCCAGCTACCTGGGAGACTGAGGCAGAAGAATTGCTTGAACCCGGGAGGCGGAGGTTGCAGTGAGCTGAGATTGTGCCACTGCACTCCAGCCTGGGCGACAGAGCAAGACTCTGTCTCAAGATAAGTAAGTAAGTAAATAAATAAATAAAGTACACTTTGGTGTGTTAGTACATTTTAGGGAGCTGGCCAGAAAAGAAATTACTGTGGGTGATCACTGAGAGCTGATAATAAGTCTTAAATGTATCTGAAAGGATCGGCAATAGTTAGCCTTAAAGACTTTGATGTGCGGGCCTTGCACCTTTGGGGGCAAAGCAGATTTTAAATTATATTCAGAAACCCTTGCAGTGTTAACTGTCCTTCTACTTCATCTATCTAAAATATCACCGTGATTCAAGGAGGAAGCAAAAAGACCTGTTACCAGCTAAGATAAAGCTGAAAACAGTCCACACAATAAAACTCAGACATTTTACTCAAAGAGCCCACCACAGGTGCTTATCCATAGACTGATTCTCTTGTTTATACATAGTTCTAGCAAGTTTTGTTAAAAGGTTTGTTGAGACCATAGTAGATGAGAAGAAATTGAAGGGCCGCTGGAAGGAACAGCTAAGAGTGGGGGAACAGACAGAACACTTACCAATAACCAATCCAGAAGAACGGAACGCAGGAGTCTGCCCTCTAGGGACATCTACCTAGAGATGGAACCCTCCCCATTTCCTAATTTCTTTTGGAAGTCACTTCAGAGGCCTGGAGGTTCATGACGATTGTTCTAAGGTTGAAATAAAATAGCGTTTTGGAGGATACTCCGCCCCTGCTTATGCTGATGATCATGATCAGGGCCGTGGGTACACCAGCAGCTGCCACTCCTCATCTCCGTCCCGCCTCTCATTCTTAAGAGGCAGATCCACCTGTCCAACACACTTCCTGGACATGCCACAGTGCACTGCAAGACATGGCCAAAATTTAAGTCTGTCTGTCTTTTATTTATTTATTGTTGAGACAGTCTCTGTCACCCAGGCTGGAGTGCAGTGGCATGATCACCCCTCACTGCAGCCTTCCTGGTCTCAAGCGGGCCTCCTACCTCAGCCTCACAAGTAGCTGGAACTGTAGGCACATGTCTCTAGCCCAGCTAATTTTTGTATTTTTTGTGTGGAGACTGGGTCTCCCTGCATTTCTCAAGCTGGTCTGGAAATCCTGGGTTCAAGTGATCCACCCACCTCAGCCTCCCGAAGTGCTGAGATTACAGGTGTGAGCCACTGCATCTGACTGTGTCTCTGTTTCCAACACATGCAGAATATCCTATTCCTCCTAGCTCTTTAGCCTGTCCCATTTCCTTCAGGCCCACAGTTATTGCTGCTGTTGAGTCATCTTCTCACATGGCATCGTCTTTGAGACTGTTCTAAGATGCTCCCTTTCTTTTTACGTTCTTGGCCATCTTCCAGGGCATGGCCTTGGTTGGTAGCTCTGCTTCCCCGGGTCAGGCAGGGCCCAGGCCCTGTTGCTCCTCAGGCACTTTCTCAGCTGCGCAGAGGAAGGGAGCAGCAAGCCCCAGTCCAGGGAGTAGGCTCCTCATGTGCAGAGGGGCGGCCTGGCTTCCCGTCACAGTTATGGGCTTGAACTTAGTTGTATTGCCATCTAGTTAGGGCTCATTGCTATCTAGGCAGCCATGTATTCAACATTTTTTTTTTTGAGATTGAGTTTTATTCTTGTTGCCCAGGCTGGAGTACAATGATGTGGGTCTCAACTCACTTCAACCTCCACCTCCTGGGTTCAAGAAATTCTCCTGCCTCAGCATCCTGAGTAGCTGGGATTACAGGCATGCACCACCATACCTGGCTAATTTTGTATTTTTAGTAGAGACAAGGATTTCTCCATATTGGTCAGGCTGGTCTTGAACTCCTGACCTGAGGTAATTCACCTACCTCGTCCTTCCAAAGTTCTAGGATTACAGGCGTGAGCCACTATGCCCGGCTGTATTCAACTTGGGTTGGTAAATGGAAGAAGAGGAGAGTTGATGTTGGTGAACGGCCATCAGCCTGTATCACCACAGACTCCTTTGCTCAAAGCTCTCGAATGCTTCTCTGCTCACGTTACATCAAGTCCAATAAATCAGCATGGCCGGGCGTTCTTTCTGGCAGTATTATTCTTTGTTGATTTTATTTTCTTCTCTGGCCTTAGAACACTATATCTCCTTCCCTCTTTGTCGGGGACCGTCCGGGATGGGTAGGCACGTCTGCCGGGGGTCTCTCGACCTGCAAGAGGGTCCCAATACCTGGAAGAGAGAGTGCGCTTGGACGGGGATCTGGAGGGCTATAGGCCGTGCCTAAACAGCAATTTTATTTTTCAAAGGCCAGGAATAAATACACTTTCTTCTTCTCTGGTTTATGTCATAGCAAGAGGAAATGCAAATGTATACCTTACATGGCCTATACAAGAGAGAAATCAGATACACAATGGTTGCAAGAGGAAATGCAAATGTATACCTTACATGGCCTATACAATTGAAAAGTCAGACACACAATCAGTGGTTGTAAAAAGTAACAGAATTTCCTGTGATCACAAAGCTTGTTTACATCCAGACATTATTCCTCCTGGCTGCAGGTATCTCTGGTTTGATCTTGTTTTAGAACTGAGATGTGAAAAGGTTTTTCTAGTTTTGCTCATCAGAATATCTTTTAAACAGATTCTCCTTTGTCTGCTGACTCAACTTATCTCAACTCCCCCATTCAGGAGTCTCTGAGTCAGGGATCAAACCCATCCCTTATGGTGGCATTTGCTTTGCAAATATCCCGACAGTTAAACCATTATCTAGGGTACAAGGCAGTCAGGCAAGTAAAGAAAAGGTTTAAGGCTTATTCTTAAAGAGTCATAAAAAAGTTAAAAGCAGGAACTGGTTGCTGGCAGGGGGTCACTCGGTCTAGCAGCACCGCATAGTTTTAGGCCCAAACGATATTGTGGTTGATATTAGAAACTGATCATTCATCTTTAAGTTCCTATTTTTCCGGACAGCTCGACTGCCTCCAGGAGGAAACTGTGTTTGGGATCAAACTCACCGTTTAGTGAGACTCACGCCTTTTGGGGGTCTCACATGGGAATGTTCCCCACAATTCTTCCTCTTTTGCACAGGTCTCCCTCTCAGCCTGGCCTGTGCAGTCTCATTCATTTGCTTTCTCATTCCACAAGCACCTGTTAATGTCAACTGGCGACCAGTGCCTGGACCTCGAATTCAGAGACGCTGTCTCCATACCATGGTTAGATCCCAGTTTCCATGTGGGGAATAAATGAATACACAAAGACGTGTTGTGACAGTGTCAGAGAAACATTTAATTGTCCCCAGTTTTCTAACTTGACTTCCTTAGTTCACGCTACATGATCAAATAAGTTTAATGTGGATAACCCGTTTGTATGTCATCAGGAGGCTGTACATGGCCCGTGCGTGTTTCCTTGTATGTGATTCATAGAACCAACATCGACATTTTCTTCAATCTGTGTTACCCACCCTGCCTTTGGGAATTTTCTGCCTCTCTTCCTTTTGTCATAACCTTTTATTTTTCATTCAAGTGTAGGGAGGACACATTTGTTAAAAAAAAAAAAAAGTCTTATTATCTCGCAGGTCAAGAGACCACTAAATGCACATATAAAAAATTGTGTTCAATTCCATATATACACTAACAGAACATAAGATTTTCTATAATTAAATCAATATTCTCTGTATAACATTCAAGAAAATAATGTACATGTGTGCTGTACCATTTCCTTGACTAAAGAAATAATGCATGTACACATGCTAGGCCATGTTACAATAGTATAAAACTTTCTGCTGGCACTTGTTTCAAAGTGTGATATTGATGCAGTGTGAAATTTTTACCAAGGTGCCTCTCATGCTGGCATGTGTCTCACCATACACACATTTACAGGATACCTGCATTTCAGTCGTAATTTTATATTTGAAAGTGTCTGATTATATCCACTAAAGACTGCTACACTTGTATCATTTCCTAAATCAATGCGATCTAAAGGTTCAAAAGTTAAAAATACAGAAACATACTGTACAATGAATATTGCGCTATTTGTGTTTGTTTCTGTATCACTTGCTTTTTTATTCAGCTGCTACAGTGTAGAGTTATTTTTTACCATGGTGGTGGTTACTCAGCATGTTCTGGAAATTTATAGTATCTGATCCCTCATTTAGAAATGAGAATGACTGATGTTTAATCAATAAATTAGTATTATTTTGCATATTTTATACTTGTGAATTATAAGTAATTTTAATATTTATTCTGCTCTAATAGATCCCTAAGCCTAGGTCTGATTCTGTAGACTTGTCTCTTTAAAAAGAATGCATAATTAATTAGTTTTTCAAATATCTATGGTGTCATGTGTGTTCGTTAATGACTAATTCATAACCATGTATTAAGCTCATACTGTATTGAGCACCTGCATAATTCTACAGCAAGCTCAAAAAAATTTTTTTTTAAATGGAGTCTCATTGTCGCCCAGGCTGAAGTGCAGTGGCATGATCTCAGCTCACTGCAACCTCTGTCTCCCATGTTCGAGCAACTCTCCCGCCTAAGCCTCCTGAGTAGCTGAGATTACAGGTGTGTGCCACCATACCTGACTAATTTTTGTATTTTTTAGTAGAGATGGGGTTTCACTATGTTGGCCAGGCTGGTTTCGAACTCCTGACCTCAGGTTATCTTCCTGCATCGGCCTCCCAAAGTGCTGGGATTACCGGCTTGAGTCACTGCACCCCTGACTGCTCAAAAATAATTTAACATTGAGAGTCAACTAGGGAAAATAGCATAACCTAGCTTCTTTGCTCGAATATGTTAATATAGTGATCACTGACACTTAAGAGTTAGAGTATGTATAAAACAACATGGTTATAAAATAGCCTCAAGTTAACTAATAGAAATAACAGAAACTGATAACTTAATCATAATGACAAGAAACAATGGAACAATAGATCCCCTCTAAGTTATACACTAAAACAATCATCTATTAAAATGATCCTTTGGGACACAGCAGGCTGCGTAATTTTTATAATGCATTCTCTATTACATGTAAGTTGGCTTTACATTTTAGTTCAAATGAATACATTCTGAAGTACATTCCTTTGGATCAGGTAGATAGAACCCTCCCAAGTCAATTAGCATCTGGGAGTCCAGATTATAATATCAGTGCATATTTCAAGAAAAATAATTCTAGTTAACATGTGTGTTTTATTCATTCCTTATGGCAAATAAAAGATGTCATAAATAAATGACTTAAAGTCTCATGAAAAAATATTGCCCAGGTTTGAGCATGGCTTAAATTCCATGTCTATGGTTTTATTGCTTCCCTTTAAATTATCCCCATGAATATCATTCAGTGTCTAAGATGTTCATGAAAAATCATCAGCCATATCTGTAAATCATCCAAGTATGTGTACCAGAATTAAATGCAAGCATTGAATACATTTTTAAATTTACTGTGAATATAAAATTAGAGGGTTTGGTGAAATGACGTATATTTAAAAGATGATCCAGTACAATAAATTCTCACAATGTCATTGATGGGTTCTTGGAAACTGTGACTTTAAGCAGAACTATTTCCTGTTGGCTGTAAGAATGTAACTCTTGTTTATATCAATTCGTCTGTGATAACATTGGTTTCATTAGGAGATACATTGTTTTGCTTGAAGTAGAAGTTTCCAAGAATCTATTGATGATATTAAGTGAGCACTTCTTGTTCTTTCTGAGTGAAGGGAAACTCTGATTAAAGAAATGACCAGAAAAGAACATCCTTGAACAGCCTGGATCTGTGGAGCTATCTAGTAGAAGTTTTGAAGCTCAGGATAAGATGAAAGGGAAGTTCACTAGGTGGCCCTGAAAGGAGAGGACAATGAGCTGCTGAGAGACGTGGTTTAACCATATTTGACTATGGTACTCCACTCTGGAATATCACACAGGCCGGCAGGGGGAGTGTGGCAGGCGGGACCAGGTGTGCAGCAGGCACACAGATGGTACATTCCAACTGGGACAGCCTGGCTCATTCTAAAGGAGACAATTTTGCCTTGAATCCTAGGAAAATACTCATTGGAGGTCATTTGGATCAGCAGTTACCAAGTAATGTGTAGCAAAAGAATGATAGAGAAATAAAAGTGCATTAGTCCATTCTCATACTGCTAAAATGATACTACCTGAGGCTAGGTAAGTTATAAAAAGAAATAAAAGGAGGTGTAATTGAACTCACAGTTCCACATGGCTGGGGAAGGCTCAGGAAGCTTGCAATCATGGCAGGAGGTGAAGGAGAAAGAAGCAAGTCTTGTCTTACATGATGGCAGGAGATTCAGCGTGTGAGGGGAAAACTGTTTTCAACCATGCATCTCATGAGAACACCCTCACCATCATGAGAACAGCATGGGGAAAACTGCCCCATGATTCGGTTACTTTCCACCAGGTCTCTCCTTGGCATGTGGGGATTACAATTTGACTTGCAATTTGGGGGGACACAGAGTCAAACCACATCAGTCGGGATGTATTGGGGTGGTCTTCAGTGTAGAATTGTGCAGACCCTGAGGGGTAGACAAAGTGTTCCTTGTGGTTGACACCAATGGCATCATTGTCAAAATTAAAGATTGTCATCTCAGTGGAGTATGGGCAGCAGGAGAACCCAGAAAGAAAGGGTTTGGGTGGAAACTGTGCGTTTCATACCATCACAGCATGCAGCACTCACCCTGAAGGAGGTTTTAGGAGAAGAGAAAAGAGAAGAAAGATTTAGTTGGTAACAACTAGAAAGTGAGAGTGTAGCACTGAGGTCCAGAAATGACTTTTGGTGATTAAATGCAGGTCAAACACTTGTTCGTAAGAGGCATGACTGAAATATTTCTGTCAGTCTTACGCCTCAGCTGGCCCATCTTAAAAGCCTGCCTGAGCTCACAGGTCTTTGTCATGTGCTTCAAGCACACTTTACCTGCTGGGTAGATAGACGGTTGGAACCCCCTCACTACAGATGTGGCTTTGCTCCCCCATACAATTCCAGAACAGCTAAGAACGGTTAGGAAGGGCTGTTTTGTTTCTAATCCTTGCATTTGAATTTCAAACATTGGAAGCAGGGGATTTTCCACGGACTTAAATTTATTGGAACAGAAAAGTCATGTTTTGGAAAGAAACCACCTGGAACTTTCACCAACTCTGGCCCAAATGAATTTCGACTTTAGAAATGTTCGATTCCATGGAAATGACTTAAATATATATTTACTATGCAATAGCTTTCAGAGAGCAGAGGGATGGGCTGATATTGATTGAGGTAATTTTTTTTTTTTATTGAGGATGCCACAAGTTTTTACTTTTAGAAAATACAGTAGATTAACTCATACCATAATAGTCCATAACTTATAGGGACATACATTTATAGGAAAAGATTATAAATAGTAAAAAAAAAAAAAAAAAAGTCAGTGAAGTTTGAATGAGTAAATATTGAGGAATACATATATTTAGTTTTCTTCATTTATATTTTTATTTAAATTCTGTTACTGTGCAACATTGCCCTCATTGTTTTTGATATCAAGGTGAGCAGTGGAATAATGCAATTTTGTTTTGCTCAGTATTTCTCTCAAAGACATTTATTTAGTGCCACCTATTGGCCAAGTGGCCAATTAAAGATTTAAAAAATGGTTATTTCATAGTTTATTTAGTATTTAATCGTATGGATGATAATGTACAATGAAAGAATGCCGTGGAGTATTTACATTTTGTTAAATAGTTGTAGGTTGTATTCGTTTCATGACTTATATGTCTTCATTGGTATTTCAGCAGTAATTGTTGCATAGTTCGGTGGTTAAGTGCATGATTCTGAAGCCAGTTCAGCTGGGTTCAACTCCCAGCTTCTTCCCTGTTGGCAACCTCTCAGACTTGGCAAACTACTTAATCGATTTCCTTTTTTTTTTCTTTTTTTTTTTTTTAAGCAGTGTGAAACCTACACTGGTTCTGGGAATTAACAGAAAACACACATGCACAGACATGTCTCATGTTAGAGCACTGCCTGGCACACAGTGAGCACAACAGGAATGTTGTCTGTGACTATTAACAAAAGCCAAATTCACTGTTGTTATTTGCTGAATGTTTTCTCCATGCCAGACATAAAGCTGAGTGCGCTACACAGCAGACATTGACAAACACTGAAGGAGTTATTTTTCCTGCATGAGAATTAAGGAAAATGAGGTTTGAGGAATTCAGAAGACCTGCTCAGTGTTACATAATTTCTTATTAGCTGTGCTGGGGTGTGGAGGTAACCCCTTCTCACTCCAAAGCACATGCATTTAACCTTTCCCTGTATTTCCTGCTTGGGGAACAAACTATTAATTACCAATAATGCCCCTTTTATCTAGAATAATCAAAACATCACTTATCAGACACAACACCAAAATAACCAGAAGCAGAGTATTTTTAAAGATTATTCTATTTTTATGACTTTTTAAATAATTATTGAATGTAATATTTTTAATATTTAAAATGTGCTATCATTATGCTCTTATTTTCACTGTATGTATATCACTACATATTTCATCTTAGGTTATAGGGAAAGAAATAAAAACTAAGAGTTACTAAGTATTATTTCAGTTTTTTTTTTCAGAAAATGTTTTCTGTCATCACTGCTATCAATTTACTTTTATCATCTTTAAAATTAGGTTATTATATACAGACCTAAAACATAAAGTTTTTATAAGGAATTAATGTACGTTTATCTCAAAAATTCAAACTTCAAACACAGAAGTTTTACATACTATTATCACAACTTATAGCATTTTTTATTTCTGGTTAGCACAAAATATTTTATGATATTTCACGGTATAAAATACTGCCAGGTTAATTCAACACCTTAATGTAGCAGATGCCAGGAAATTTAAAAGTGGGATCAACGTGGCTGGGTGTGGTGGCTCACACCTGTAATCCCAGCACTTTGGGTGGCCGAGATGGGTGGATCACCTGAGATCAGGAGTTTGAGACCAGCTTGGCCAACATGGTGAAACCCCATCTCTACTAAAAATACAAAAATTAGCGATGTGGCGGCATGCAGCTTTAATCCCAGCTTCTCTGGAGGCTGAGGCAGGAGAATTGCTTGACCCCCGGAGGCAGAGGTTGCAGTGAGCTGAGATCATGCCACTGCACCTTGGGCTACAGAACAAGACTGTCTCAAAAAAAAAAAAAAAAAGTGGGATCAAAGCACTAAAAAAAATAGAAAAACATTCTCAAAAAACACGATTAGAAACGACAGGGAACAGCATAACAAGCCAGTGTATCAATAAGGTGTTACTGTGCTCCCTCATGTGGCTGATGCAGAAATCGCATGGAACATGACTATCGAAAGGCAGATAGTACAGTGAACCCCGCAGATTTTCATACATTTTGGAGAATTGCTTGGTCCCCGTCACCTCCGCAGGCAGAGTCATTTGATGGAGAAGCAGTGACTTTTATTCTACTGTTAATGCTTAAGGAAACAAGTCAAGGAGGAATTTCAGCCCCTAGGGTTGGTCTGGGGAGCTTTACCATAGCATTGCAAAGCCACAAACTTGGGGGTCTGCAGCAAAGCAAAGGGCAGCCAGAGAAGGCAGCACAGCAGCTCCCCTGGGGGGGTCTCCCTGCTGCCCTGTGGGAGAGAGTGGTTGGTGGGCAAAAGCACGGCCCGGAGGATAAGGGGGTTCAGGGTTGAAAAGAATGTTCGTGGGAAGTAAATAAGGATTCAAAGGAATGTTCAATACCAATGTTTAAATAAATTTATTATTGTAAAATAAATTCTGAATATTGTTTATATTAATTTGAATGCCTCCCTTCCAAAATTCAAACGTGACTGTTCTACTCAAGGTTGAAATCTCAATAACATTTGTTAAGCTTGGTTCTGTGTATGAAGAGAATGGCTTTCCTTCTCTTATGTACAGGGAGAGTGCAGCGTCGTGAAGCAATCTATTATTACTTCATGAATGGCGGCCACAACTTGAGACATAGGAAGCCAGCAGCTTGCATTTGACGAAAAAGCCTTAACAATTCAATACGGTATTAAATGCGCAGTGTGGAAACTTTCAGAGCAAGCAGTATTCCCTGCATCTTTGCTATTACTCCTCAATTTGATTTTTAAAAATATGAGTAGTTCAGTAAAATGCTCTCCTCTCCTACAGGTCCTGTGCATCTTAGAAGCCTTTGGACATGCCAAGACCACACTTAATGATTCGACCAGTTGTTTCATCAAGTATTTGGAACTGCAGTTCTGTGAGAGGAAAAAGCAGCTAACTGGAGGTAAGTGCGGTATTTGCAAATGTGGGTTTCTGGTGCTGAGCCAGCACATGGCCACGTCGCACACAGCACACAGCAGAGGACACCATGTATCAATCAATGCTGGGCAGAGAAAACCTATTCTTCACCATGACTATGTGTATAAACATCTTTAGATACTTCTGGGAAGTTTTTATTAGATTAGAACAAGGATGAATACTCAGGCACTCAGTTGAGGGTGTGTGTGTGTGTGTGTACCTGGGATGTCAGGATATAAGTACTAAAGTTATTGTGAATTGAAACATATTCTCAAATGCAAGCTGGACCTTTTGAAGATGATTATTGTATAAACTATATAACGAGGAACCAAACCCAAACCAAGCATAGCTGAAAGAGATCATCCTTGCTGAACACAGAAACAAACTCAAATACTTTAATTGAATAAATAATACCTGAGTATTATATATAATTTCTTCACACAACACACATTGAAATCTATTTCAAATAAAACTGAATCCATATATTTAAATGATTGAATTAAATCTAAACATCAAGAAATAATCACCAAACTAAACCCAGTTTCATATTTGATTTAAATATTTAATGTATATTTTATGAAAACTCCTTATTTCAAATTTAGCTAATTTAAAATTCACCTAGGATTTTACATCTTTCCAATTAAAACAGATTATTCATGCAGATTAATAATATAAATACAATTGTAGGTAGAATTTTTAATATACTTGAAGTAGTCAAAATTTTTAAAAACTTTTGCCACAGCTGTCAGCACATAAACATTTGTCAATTAATTATAAACGATTTCTGAAAGAGCTTAATTTTATTTTGCTTTTTAAAGTTACCCTATTTTCCCTTTAGGAAACACAAGTTAGTTTTGACTATAATCTAGAAACAAAACATTGTATTTTGCAGAAAATGTATGTCAGAATCAGATTTCTACAAATGAAATGTGATAGATAACATGCATAAAAAGAGTATGAAAAGAGCCTTTCCGATGTTGAAGTTACAGGGTTAATTTATGCAAAAGGAAAGTTATTTGTTCATTTGTTTTTGAAACCCTTGGCTTAGAGTTCCGAAGGTCTGCCCTGTTATGAAGACCTTTCCAGCCTCAAGCTCTGGTGTTCAGTCTTGGTTTCCTAGCACCTGGCTGCCTGCGCTCCTTCAAGGGAGAGACTCGGATTTCCTTCTCTAATACTGAGAGCAGTTATCCCCTGAACTTTTAGTGACTGGTGGGCTGTGGCGATGTTCTCTAAGAGGGTAGTACATTCTCCAAAAGTAGGAAGTTAAAACATTCAAAGCTCCATGTTCCAGCGCCTTTGCCACTCAAACGTGTGGCTCAAGGGCAAGCATTGGGTCATCACTTGGAGTTTGTCATAGATGCAGAATCTGAGGCCATGCTGTGGATTGGCTGATGGAGGCAGCAGTTTACAAGATTCCCAGGTGACTCATGAGATTGTCAGTGCCTGGGAGTGCTGAGAGCTGAAAGCAGCCCCACGTGTTTATGCACAATTAGTGCAAGAAAGAAAAGCTCATCTGCGGTGTCACCAGCATGACTTTTTCTTCTCAATTTCATGTTTCCTTCACCAAGAGGGAGAGAAAACAACTGGCTTCTGAAGGTGTTATTCATCACTAACACTTTTTTCTTTTCTTTTTTTTTTTTTCCTCATTTATTTTTCTGGATAGTTTAGAGGGTCCTTTTCTTTAGCAATGTTAATTTAGAAAATAATTATATACACATATTAAAAAGAACTGGAAAACTCTGTCATAAACACTGATGAATTGAGCCTTCTGTTAATCAACAATCTCCATGAACACGTGGTCACTGAAATCTTCAGCGTCTCAGCCCCACACATGCCCCTCAGGCAGCTTGTCCAGGCAGCGTTGAGACCCAGAGATGATGCATATTCCTGATGATGGGCCTGCAGCCGTTGGGGGCCCTGAAAAGCCCTCTGAATCATTAAGGAGCTGTGACTGTAAATTCAATATAATTTCAGCCTCGTGTAGAGTTTCTTTTTCTCTTATGGAAATGGCAATCGGGGTGTCGACGACAGGTGTGCTCTGCATTTCTCCACTTTCCACGTGGACTTTCTACTCATTCTGTTCTGCTAATTAACATCCTCAACTTAGTTCTTGTCACTTATGTTTGTCTGTTTGATAGCTTTGTGCTGTGTTCTTTTAAAACTCTGGACACATGGTTTAGTGATCCTTTTTCATGTTTTTTTATTAGAGAGTAATACAACTGCTACAAAAGAAAGTAACAAAGCCAGGGCTGACTGCGATTGCATTCACACAAGTATGCCACCTAGACCATAAACGTGGTAGGACCCACAGTGCCCCGAAGGAGTGAGACTGGGAGCTCAATTCTTTGTTTCCTGTTTTTAAGAAAAGAAATAAAAGGGACATGTTCAGAAAATGTTTATCAGAAGAGTGAAAGTTCCAATGTCATGTTTTTTGGAGTAAAGTTTTGACAAAACTAAAAATGTTTACACTGAAAAAGAAAATAAATAGGACAAGTTTCTTCAGGTTCTAGGCTCAGCTCACTCCCCTGTGGGCTGTTTTCTTCCAGGCTCTTGGTCCCTCACTCAGCCAAGAGTGGAAGGGAGGACCCGACTGGGCACCGTGCGCTCGTAAGTAAATATCGGACCCCAGAGAGTTTTGCAGAAAGTGATTTATTTAGGCAGAGAAAGAAGAAAAGGAGAAAGAAATGGTTAGAGAGAAAAGCACCTTCCAAGAGGTTGTAGAAGGGGATCCAGATATGGAGTCCACCCCAATGTGGGGGACGGGGATTGTTAACCTGGGAGAAATTCCCACCCCATTCAATTTTTTCCATCCTGTGAAAGGAGTTCCTTTAAACTTCCACTGGAGTGATTGATCTTTGATTTTTTTCACCTCACTATCAGGTAGAAAGGGTGTCGAGTACAAAGATATATTACCCATCCTATAAAGAGTGGGTTGATGTTTCCAAGAAGGAACATCTTCACTCAGTCATCAGGACGTGCCATGGAACATCCTCAGGGCTGCCACGTGCTCTCTCATGCCAACGCTGGCTCTGTATAAGCAAGAGGAAGGGGCAGACACCAGCTGGACCAGATAATTTTAAAGATGCTGCCTAGTGCCCAGCGTTGTCCAAGTGCTCTGTTAGCTGTGGATCGGATGCTCCCATGGCTCTCAGAATAACTTAATAGCATGTACTTCTCTCCTGTGCCTGTAGCATAGAATGAGTGGGGTGGATATGAGAATGTGTTACTCAGTGTTCAAAAGCTGCAGTAGCAAATGAATGCCAATATGGTGGCTGGAAACAACGGAAAGGAAGGGTCTCACAGTTCTGGAGGTTAGAAGTCTAGAATTCAGGTGTCTGCAGAGGCCCGAGCTCTTGACTTCTCTGGGAGGGATCTCCCCTGCCCATTTCTAGCTCTGATGGTTGCTGCTGATCCTGAGTGCCCCTCGGCTTGGAGATGCATTGCTCCAATCTCTGCCTCTATTGACGCATGGACTCCTTCCTGTGCCTCTGCTCTTCTCCAAAGGACGCTGGTCACGTTGGATTAGGACACATCCTACTCCAGTATGACCTTATTGTAACTTGAGTACAGTAGTTTCACCCTTTATCTAAAGTTTTGCTTTCTGTGATTTCAGTTACCCAAGGTCAGCTGTGTTCCAAAAATATTAAATAGAAAATTCTCAAAATAAACAATTCCTAAGTTTTCAATTGCCCGTTATTTTGAGCAACGTGATGAAATCTCATGCCCTCCAGTCCCATCCAGCCTGGGAAGTGAATCATCCCTTTGTTCAGTGTATCTGTGATGTTTACACAACCTGCCTGTTCCGCACTTAGAAGCTCTCTCAGTTATCAGATGGTGCCAGTTTCCTGGTGCTTGTGTTCAAGTAACCCTTATTTTACTTAATAATGGCCTCAGAAAGAGTGGTGAGGCTGGAAATTTGGATTGGCCAAAGAGAAACTGTAAAGTGTTTCCTTTTGGTGAAAAGGTGAAAGTTCTCAACTTAATAAGGAAAGAAAACAAATTGTATGCTGAAGTTGCTAGGATCCATGGTAGGAAACAATCTTCTACCCCTGGAATTGTGAACAATATATTGTTGTAATTGTTGTATTCCATTATTAGTTATTCTGTTAATTTCTTGCTGTGTCTAATTTATAAATTAAATTTTATAGGTGTGTATATATAGGAAAAACATCATGTATACAGGGTTTGGTACTATCCCCAGGTTCAGGGGTCCACTGGGGATCTAAGAACATATCCCCTGATGACGAGGGGTAACTATTGTATCTCTGCATTGGTGCTATTTCCAAAGAAGGTTACATTCTACGGTATTGGGGATAAAGACTTCAATATATACGTTTTGTAGGATACAGTCCATCCCGCAACAAAGAGTAACAGAGATCTATTGTGTGAATTTTTACTTTAAAATGATTTTCAGTTTAAGAATAAATATGGGGCCAGGTGCTGTGGCTCACGGCTATAATCCCAATACTTTGGGAGGCCGAGGTGGGCAGATCGCGGGATCAAGAGATCAAGACCATCCTGGCCAACATAGTGATACCCTGTCTCTACTAAAGATACACACACACAAAATTAGCCAGGCATGGTGGCATATGCCTGTGGTCCCAGCTACTTGGGAGACTGAGGCGGAAGAATCGCTTGAACCCAGGAGGCAGAGGTTGCAGTGAGCCGAGATTGTGCCCCTGCACTCCAGCCTGGTGACAGAGCAAGACTCTCTCTCTCTCAAAAAAAAAGAACGAATATCATCACTGCTCAAAAATATAGGCATTGAACACTTTAAGAAGCTATCAGTAAATGATACTTTTGTTATACATTAGTGATACTTTAAAATCCATCTGTTGCCAAGACTCCTTTCATCAAAGAAAAATTAAAAACACATTAACTTAAACTACTTTACATACATTTTAAAGAGAGCTGAGTCATTCAAATCAGTCCCCTGTAAAAGCATTCTGAATGGTAAATGCTCACTAAAATAGTTAATCAAATTGGAGTGGGGCTACATTATCTCAAACTAGGTGAAATAAATGTTGATTACAGCTTAAGTTTGTTCTTTAGGTAGACTGGTTTTCTTTAAATTATCAGTATTTATGAAATAGTTGTTACCATATTTTTGGACAGGGAGTATCATCATACTAATTTGAAGGTCGATAGGTGCTGTTTCTTTCATTGTTACTATTGTACTTTATTTATTTATTTATTTGAGACAGTCTCACTCTGTCTTCAGGCGTCAGACTGGAGTACAGTGGCGTGATCTCGGCTCACTGCAACCTCCACCTCCTGGGTTCAAGCAGGTCTCCTACCTCAGCCTCCTGAGTAGCTGGGACTTGTCAAATCTTTCATCAGAGATGCAACCACAAATCACAATATAAAAAATATCAGGCTCAGTTTTATGAAACACCAACTATAAATAAGGAAGGATTATTCTGGTTTGGGGGAAAATGTGATTCATAAATAACATTCTAGTCTGGTTTCTAAAAGTATTTTCCCAATCTGATTATTTATGTTAGAATATAATTGTTTAGGTTCCCTGGTGTACGTGCACCCTCCCTCAGGATTGAGTGACTTATACAACATCTTACTATCATCCCACGGACAGTTTATAAAAGGTTATTATATAAATGAAAGGAAAACTTTGCCAACAATGACTTAGTTTTAGCCATACAGTACCTTTTATTTGAGACTTGAGGTAATTTGCTAATATCATTGCCTGAATCTCTACCAGTTTGTATTTTTCATCTGAGCATGCAAAGGGGTTTATATTGTGTGGCATACTAGTCCATTTATGACATTAATGGCATATTCATATATGTTTTTCAAAAAATTATGGTCCTGAATACATATATAGATATATATATATATCTATATATGCACGCGTGCGCACACACACACACATGTGTGTGTATATACATGTATATGTGTACATATGTGACCATATAAGTTATGGCCCTGAATACATATGTATATACATATGTGTGTATATACATGTATGTGTAATATGTGTATATATGTGACCATATAAGTTATGGTCCTATATGTATGTGTGTGTGTGTTTACAGATTATATGTAACAATATGCAATGAAGTATTTCATAGAGGTATACAGTTTTGTTCCTTGTGAAAAAAAAAGTTGGGGAAATAACCTTTCTTCTCTTTCAAGAAAGAATAGTTCCTGACCTTGTTCTTCCCATTGACTTCCAGAAACTTCCAACATGCACTCTCATCCTGTTACACTTATCTCATTATGGGTACATGACCACTTAGGGCTTGTTCCTGGAAAAGGAATGACAGTTCTTTCTCTTCTGTACAAGATCATTCCCTGTCGTTTATGGGTATAAAACTATAAAGTTTACATTCACATTGGAGTGTATGCGGTTTTTTATGTAGTAGGCAGAACTGTCTCATGTAACATACCCAGATAAAGTAGAATAATATAGTGGCTTCATTCTTATCAAATAATCACTTTATTGTTTTTCAATCTTCAAAATATGTGATAGTGATATTTTTAGTTAGCTCTTTCTTATTTTAATTTGCTCACAAGTCACCTGTTTCCTGGCAATGATAAATCAAGTTGTAAAACCATCTTCATGCAAGGCAGCTGGGCACGTGCAAAGGGCCTTCTAGATGGAATTGCAGGTTGGCCATTGGGTTGTCAACTCAGGTGAATGGGTGAATGTCACTGATCGACTTTATCCAGCTTTAAAATTACACAGACTCCACAGTCTCCTGTGTTCCCTTCAGCTGCTTTTCATTTAATTGGAAATAAACCACTTTTGAATTTGACTATTTCTGGTATCATGATGGATCTATTAGTAGGTTAATCAGGCTGCTTCTGAAAAGGAGCCAGTGCCAATAAAGGGTGCCAAGCACATGGCCTCAGTGCATCTTCAGAAATATGCTTTGGCTGAGGGGCCTTGTGAAGGGAGCACAGGACCCACCATGTCCCAAATCTCACTTAGCAGCTACATCTTCAAAACTGAGTCATTCTGTTTATGCAAGGTAAATCTTAGCTATTGACCAAATAATTTTGCAAACAAGAACATGACCTCCTCTTCTGGAATATTCATTATTGAAGAGAATTCTGTTCACCAAAATCAGATTGAAGGACTTTCAGAAAGCCACCATATTCCAAGAAATAGAGTATTTTATGGTCTCCTATGGATACTGTGGGTTAGGGGATGGTTTCTTTTGATGATACTGTTTTCTTTTCTTACACTTTCCTCCAGAACTTACTTGCAAAGGACTGGAGACATTGACAGTCCATCAGGCCATGCATTTAGCTGTGCCCAGAATGTGCAGAGGGCCAAATTCATCCCCATCAGCAATGCATTCAGTGAGCTCAAAAGGCAGATGTTTGCTTGATTCTAAGCTCTAAGCTCCCTCTGTAGTCCTGACGAGCCACAAGGCCTGGGGTTGAGTCCTGGCTTGTTTATTTTGTGCCCGCTGGCCTTGGGCAGCTCACTGGATCTTCCATGCCTCATTTTCTCCTTCTGTCCAAGGCGGATAATCATCACCCCAAACTCTTAAGAGTTCCCATGAATGCTCAATACGTTAACATAGCTCTTTAAATCACTCACTGCTTTCTTTTTCTTCCACTTTTATTTCAAATTTTAGATTCTCCCTTTCCCAGAAATAAGTGGGAGGAACTGAAAAGGGAGGGAGGTCCAGAGTCCCCCTGAGGAATGTGAAGAATATTTGGCTTTTGGTGTGTGTACCCTGAAGATATCCAAGTCTATTTAAGTTGAAATTGAAATTTACTAACAATAGAAAGTATCTTACAGTAAAAATATCCAGGCTATGTTTTCTATTTAGGTAATTTAAATCTCAAAGTAAACAAAAGTGAAATGGCAAAGATATGAGGGCCTTTGCTTTGTGTTTTATTTTTTTTCCCCAAATCCTAATGTTAAGTAAATGAACTAGCGATATAATAAAAGGTGAATAGTTATCTTTGTTACCACCATCAAATAGTCTTAGAACTGTATACTTAGCAGGACATTCTTTTAAAAGTTTCGAAGTCCTTTAGTTGTTCTTATGTGAAGAGCAACATCATTTATTGCAAACAGCCTGGGCTTAGGAGACGAGACAGTTGTGTTTAAATGGGAAAAGGCCTGCAACAGAATTTAAATGAGGCGATGTGAGAAAGACACTAGAATAGTGTCTGGTACACATTAGGTGCTTTAAGTGGTAGTGCCTTCATCCTGGAGTCCAGAGGAATCTTGGGACCTTTGTGTCTTTTCTTCTTCGTATTAGGGGTAAGGACAATGAGGCCCAGAGGGGTGCAGGGATTGGCAATGTCAGACTGAGGAGTAGGACCCGTCCATTTGACTCCTCCAGAAGGCACTTTCACTTAGCTTATACCACCAGAGTGATCGGCACCCTGACTGTGAATAATGAAATGGAAAGAAATGCATAGGTATGAAAGAGAAAACATTTGGCTATTCTAATTAATTGATAGTACAATTTTGGTGGTTAATAATTGGAGGCATGACAATACTTTCTGGGTACAGGCCCTAAGTGGTCATGTACCCATAACGAGATGGGTGTGACAGGGTGAGAGTGCGTGTTGGAAATTTCTGGAAGTCAGTGGGAAGAACAAGGGCAGGAATTATTTCCTGAAAGAGTTTATTGCCACCAATTTTTTCATAATGAACAAAAGCTGTATAGCCCTATGAAATACTTTATTGCATATTATGTTACATATAATCTACAAACATATATATCTTTTCAGCAACAAAACTTTTTGGAACACATATGTGAATATGTGAACACTTGTAGAGAATTGCAAGTATGTTTCTAGTCAAAAGTATTTGTGACACAAAAGAGCTTTTAAAACACAGAAGTCTTGAGAAGTTAAGAGCTCAGGTAGTGGAACGTTTCTTTCTGTGTGTGAACACTTACATGAATGTGTCCTGAAACCTTTTTCACTTAGAAACCCATCATATTCCTTCCATTTTTATGGTTTCATTTCAGACACAGCGAAAGGTCCGAATTTCTCCATTTGAAAGCATATTAGAGTCTCATGGCAATTTGAATTTTGGGCTGTTTTGTGTTTGCCTCCATCTAAAAGCTCACTCAAGATATATACATATTTTGAAACCCTGCTGATCAGAATTCTGCTAATCCACAGCAATTTTATTCACTGCTGGAGATGAGCTAACCAGGTTGATTAATAATTACAGTGTTTTTGAATTTAGATGAAATGTATTGAAGAGACTCCATGTTGTGGAATTTGATTAGTTTTGGAAACTGCTTCAAGCAGAGCTTGCATATTGGCTGGGATAAGTGAGGCTTAGCCAACCCTTTCTCCAAGAACAGTAGCATGATGTCTATCCCTTCTCCCTTCTCACCTGACACTTCATGCTTAAAGACTAGGAAGAGGAGGAAGATTATCATGGCAGGTTTATTTAAAATGTCTTTAGATTTTTAAAAAGTATCCTCTTGATTAGTAAATTAATTCAAGACTAATAATATTAAGCAGAAAATGTTTTCAGCAAAGAATTTAAGGAGGAAAAAATATTTAAAACTTGAAATTGCCACGTGATTGATTCTCATGGAGACAGGTGCACACGCACCCACGTGCACATGCTCACTCACTGAGGTTTGTTACTAGTTCAGGGCTTGACACCACCCCTGGTTCCAATTTTACCATCATCTTTGGGCTTTACTCTTACCAATAAAAGAGATATTTTGAAAGACCTTTTATTTATGCTCTCCTGGCAACTCTTCCCAAAGTTGTCTCATTAGACAACTTTTCTCACTTAGAGATATTATTTTTGAAATTTTTAAAATCTCCAGTAAGAATTCTGATTAGCTAAACTGGCCACTTACTAAATACATGGGAAAGCACTGTAAATAGTGGTTCCAGTTGTTCCAGCAGATTTGCTGTATAAAATTAAACTGGGAGACATCACATTTTTGCTTTTAGTGACTGAACTTTAGAATAATTATTAGCAAATTCATTAAATAAGATTTTTTAAAAGTTCAAATGTAGGAGATAATTATATCTGTTTGCTTTTCTAAGAACTGCCATTCATTAACACCCCTCATCCAAATAATATTGAGAATAGATTCTTACTTCAAAGAGGAAAACTATAATAATTCACATTTGCATTTAAAATTGAAATACAGGTCTGGTGTGGTGGCTCACTCCTGTAATCCCAGCACTTTGGGAGGCCAGTGTAGGTAGATCACTCAAGGTCAGGAGTTCGAGACCAGCCTGGCCAATATAGCAAACCCCTGTCTCTACTAAAAATACAAAAATTAGCTGGGCGTGGTGGCATGCACCTGACTGCACCTACTCCGGAGGCTGAGGCAGGAGAATTTCTTGAACTGGGGAGGCAGAGGTTACAGTGAGCCAAGATCACACCACTACACTCCAGCCTGGACAATAGAGAGAGACTGTCTCAATAAATAAATAAAAATAAAATTGAAATGTATAATCTGAATATTCATAATGATAAAAAAAAACCCTATATTCACCTTTTAAAATGTTCCAGAAACAATGAAATTTGCAGCATGCCAAAAATACAATCATAATTTTTACCAACAGTACCTTCTGAATTGCTGATCTTAATCTGTAAAGCAAAATTGAGGTTGTGATTCCCATTTTGCAGTTTTGGCATTTTTTTAAAATTTTGTAAAATTTTGAAAACAGGACTAAATAGGCATTAGATAGTAGTCCTATTACCACACATGTGTGGTCACAATAAAAGATGTCTAAAAACTGTTCACATTGGACATGTATTACTTTACGGAAACCTCACCTACCTCTTCCTAAAATACATTCTGTATATTATTCTGTATCTGTGTGAATTCAGATTACATTTTCCTTTGCTGCAGTGGCTTTCTTCCCATGTTTCTAGCAGTAAGAGACCATGGCTTAATAGTGTGGTCATATGTAATTCTGAACCAGTTGTTGGGAATGCTTGTTGGTACAGTGTGTGTTAATATCCACCATATAAGCATGGCCAACACTCAAACAGTGAGACATTAATGAGGCAAATTCCAAAGCTTATTTCAAAGCCTTTGTTACAGGCAAGAGCAAATCTTGGTTCAGATTGTATTTATGCACCAAGTTCTTTGTTGGATATGGGACAGGGAAGGCTGTCCCCTTAAGCTGTGTCTTTTCAGCATCGTATTGAAAGTCCTAGCTAATGCAATAAGACAATACAATAAAATGTAAATAGATGGGAAAGGGCGAAATCAACAGTCCTCGTATCTCTTGTAATTAATTAATATGTGTTAATTTATGGAAATGAAATGAATACTGCCATTTAACAGAATCACTTTTCTTTTCCCAACCAGCCAGAATTTATACGTATTTGCTAGAAAAATCCAGACTTGTTTCACAACCTCTTGGCCAGAGCAACTTTCTCATTTTCTACTTGTTGATGGATGGGTTATCTGCGGAAGAGAAATACGGACTTCATCTTAATAATTTATGTGCACACCGGTGAGTGACAAAGTATTTTGTCTCTAAAAGCCATGCCTTCAAATTGAGATTGCAGTTTGGTAGTCTTAAATTACCTTGTTACTTTCCAGAGACAAAATGGTGAGTAAAAGATAACTGTTGGATACTGTTGGGTTGAAACTGTCCACCTCACAATGTTCTAACTGTTTATTAATTGTTTGGGTTAAGTTGTATGTGTTTGAATGAACATATTTCTGTTTTACTAGTTTTTAGATCAGAAAAGAAATTGAGCATATATAAACTCCTGTATTCCTTTTAAGTATTTTGACTATAACATTACTTAAGCATTCCCAACCCATGGCCTTGTTTTAAGATAATGGGCAATGTGATTTGAGTAAGTATGAGTACTCACGGGTGTCAGGTGAAGTTGTATCACAGATTAAGATGGACAGCACACATAAGCTGAGGGGCTGATTCCTTTTACTGGAGGAAGAAAGCGCTGTGTTAATACTGGGATACCTTGGTCATAGGAGATCGATGGGGGTGACAGGCCATGTAGACAGTGAGTGAAGAATGTTTTCTCAGTGTTTGCGCTGCTAATGGCCTGGTTTAGTGGGACTCTGCCAAAAGGATTGGTCCAGATGGGCATTAGGATGAGACAAAGAAACAATATGGGAAATGAACCCCATTCAGAAGAGAAGTTGTTGGGAGAAGAGAGCAAGAGAGAAATGGATTCTGATCCAAACTCAATTCAGTGGCAGGGGTGTGGGAACTAGGCTCTGAGGGGCACGTGGATTGGCTTCAGACACCTGCTGACACCTTATTTATAGTTTGGGGGTCTTTATTGTTAGATCTCAAGGAATAGTGTGAGTTTGTACAATTTTAGGAGAACTTTTGTGACAGAAACTAAAGGATGCTATAGGAGAAAACCACACACACACACACGCAGAGATAGAGAGAAGGATTACTTCTCTCACCTGCATGTAGTCAAGGCAGTGGTTAAGGCTAAGTGATTATTGAGAGAACATATTGGTGGGGCTTCTTCAACAAGCCCCCTCTTGAGTACACACGTAGGCTGCTTTAAGCCTGCGAGAATATCTCTAGTTCTCTCTGCTTTGCCATGCTGTTTCTCTATCTGAAGCCATTATGTTCTGACTGGGGAGACATTAACAAACAGGTCCATCATAGTCGAGGTGATATGATACAAATAAATCAGGGTTGGGGAACAGAGGAGCAGGTGGGTGTCCTGCTTTTAGATGGGTTAATCGGGAGCCTCTTATCATGTGATACCTGTGGTACAGACACCAGAGGAGGCCATTCACAGATGTGGAGGGGTGTCCAAGGCAGATGGAAATGTACAAGGGGCTTGAGGGAACACACTCATTGTTCAAGGGAGAACGTGAAGGCCAGGAGCTGAGACTAGAGCTGTATGGGAAAGAGGGAGGATAATAGCAGCAACACGGAAAGAACAGTCATGGTCAGAAATTTAGATTTCATTCTGAGTTGGCTAGAAGTGGTTGGGGGTTCTGAGTATGCAAGGAAATTGGTTTTCACTTTGAAGGTGACTTGCATCTGTAGAGATGTCCCTGTGGTAGTCCCAGCTGGAAGCAGAGAGCTAAATTCCTGGTGTGGTTGTGGGGAGGGGGTGATGGCCCTGACGTGAGTGGTGGTACAGGCAGTGAGGAAGGGAAAAACATGTGTTATTCTCTGAAGGTAGGAAGGTTGGGAAGGATGGATGCACCTAAGGAAGGATAGGAGGTAAAGAGATCAAGAATGATTCCTGTGACTGTGTCATGAGCAACACGTGGTATGGTTGTGCCATTTAAGGTGACAAGGCTGTGGGGAACCGGGGTGCTGGGGAGGGGAAGAATGGTCAGAGAGCCAGTGATGCTGCTGGTTGAGACAGCAAGCTGGAGATGCAGGAGTCAAGAGGGCACTGGAGAGAGGAAGGATTTTCCA
Organism: Saimiri boliviensis; assembly: GCF_048565385.1. Taxonomy (NCBI): domain Eukaryota; kingdom Metazoa; phylum Chordata; class Mammalia; order Primates; family Cebidae; genus Saimiri; species Saimiri boliviensis. The sequence goes on along the minus strand of NC_133464.1, from coordinate 5,118,947 downwards.
AGGTGCTGGAGCCAGTTCAAGGCTGAACTCCTAGAACCACTTGGAGAAATTACAGGACAACCTCTGTCCCGCTGCTGCCTGGAGGGGCGAGTGATGGTGCAGGTGTGCTCAGGAGAAGAGAATGAATTAGCCTAATTTACTACCACATTGCTAATCACTGTCATTACATTTCAGTGAAGACGTTTAGGGTTATGGACATGGTTTGTCATGTCGTGTAGGTGGAAAGTAGTCAAGAAGTATAAAAGACCTTATCAAAATTGTGTTTTATTTACAAGGAAAAACTATTTTAGGGTTTTCTGTTTCCAAAATACAATAGAAATTTAGAAGACAGTGCTCATATTAAAGTATGATAACCCAGGCAAAAGTAATATGAATATAAAAATTCCAAGCTTCCAGGACATTAGAAATATTTTTAATCAAATCCCTTCATATTATAAAGGAGGAAATCAAAGCCAGAGACATGAAGAAGCTTGTACTCAAGTCAGTCCCTTTTATGCAACAGCAGTATTGACAAAACCCATCAATTGAGATTAACTTTGTGTTTTTCTACCTTGAACATGGATAATTGAACATGTTGACCCTGGGAGGAAGCGCCTAATTGGATTCTAGGGCTTGCATGCTGAGAGATAACCTGTGAGGAAGAGAAGAGCTTTGGGCTTCTCTGCTCCCAATTCTTCGAACCAGCAGAAGTCAAAGCTTCGAGCTGATACGTGGCTTAGAGTGCATCTGTGTGTGTGTGTGTGTGTGTGTGTGTGTGTGTACAAGTGGGTATGTGCTTGGCATTGCAGACACATAGCTACTGATGGAGAAAAAAGAAATAATCTAATCTTTAATTTAAATAAACAATTTAACTTCTTGATCTATGGTTTAGATGAGTCTTTTGAAGTGTGTGAGTGTGTGGGAGGATTTTGAAGTGTGTGAGTGTGTGGGAGGATTTCAGAAAACAGGGATTTCTGTATTGAGCTACGATGCTGATATTCGTTTCTCTTTGCAAAAGTGAATTTGGAGTCACTTAGGCTATTTAGAAAGTCAAACAGTCAGGGGTGACTTTATAAGGAGCTCCAACAGGAAAGAACTCAGGAAAATCATGAATAATTCAGTTCTCTTGAACAAAGCAGTTATTTTATTAAAATGTATCATAAATATCTAATGGGTGCAAAACAACATTTTCCATGAAAATATTCACCACCCTCTAGATTCATAAAGACATCAATTGGACCATTTGTACAGTGGCAATTTCACAGGAAAACTTTAATGGTAAAGCAAGCTGTTTTTCAAGTTATAACACAGTATGCATCACAGTATTTTTGTGGTTCATGTTATGCAGGTCTTACATTTATAACACTGGTGAATCTTCTCACTTTTACAATGTTGGTTAGGTTTGAGGAGTTCATAGTAGTTTAATGTTTAAATTTAGGTTGGTATCTAATCTTTGTTTAGTAATTATGAGTATTAAGTTATATAATTTTGGAAACTGTGTTGTTCACAATTAGAAATATAAACCTGAATTTGCGAGCCTTCTAACTTTTCACGAACTGATGATCCTTCTGAATCTCTTTCTTAAAATTGGTACTCATAGGTAAAGGATATTGCTATCTGTAGAATGCTTAATACTATGTGTTAAAGAAAACTAAATGTGGCCGGAGAAGAGCTCCGTGCTTTTATATTTGAGTGCTTGTGGATGAACTATAACCTAGCTTAATAGGCAGACAAGATTGAAAACCTAACTTAGGAGTTTGCGCCGGTAACAATGGCTGAGACTTGGCCAATCCCAGCGGCCACACTTCAACCACTCATAGACTGTTGAGTGTTCAATTGTTCAAATAAGACAAACACCAACCTATAACCAATCCAGCTGTTACACTGCTCTGCTGATTTCTGTATGGCACTTCCCTTTTTCTGTCTATAAATGATGACGTGTGCCTGTAGTCCCAGCTACCTGGGAGGCTACTTGGGAGGGAGAATTGCTTGAACTCAGGAGGTGGAGGTTGAAGTGAGCCGAGATTGCACCACTGCACTCCAGCCTGGCTCCTGGCAACAGAGCAAGACTCTGTCTCCAAAAAAAAAAAAAAAAAATTATTCTGAGCACAAGACATCCCTGTAGTCTCTCTGAATCTGCTGTGATTCTGAGGGCTGCATGATTCTACATATATGTAATACATCTACTATTATTAAGTAGATAATTATATCTACTATTATGAATAATTAGTATATCTCCTATTAGTAATATATGTATTATATATTATATATAGTTTATTATTAAGAATGACATTATTGTTATCATGACATCTACTTGTCTGATTTTTTCAAAATAATATTTCCATTTCTATTATGTAGAATAAAGCAGCCCGCATGTGACCACATAAACACAGCATCTTTTCACTGGTTCACTCATTCCACAGTGCAGCTTTTAGTGGAATTTGGATAAAGTACACTGAGCCCTAAAACAAATACTACAAAAATTACAAGACTTCTTCTTTCAAATTCATGCTGTCTCTTCTTTGTTCCATAACAACTCATTAGCTACCTGAATCAAAATAAAATATACATGCCTCAGTAATTGAGCTAAAGGCATATTCAATGCTTATCTTATGTGATTAGACCTCCATAGAAAAGAAAACATTGCTGTAATTCATCCCACCTCTTTTTTTATTTTATTTTATTTTATTTTATTTTATTTTGAGATGGAGTCTAGCTCTGTTCCCCAGGCTAGAGGACAGTGGTGGTATTTCGGCTCACTGCAACCTCCACCTCCTGGGCTCAAGCGATTCTCCTGCCTCAGCTGGGATTACAGGGTTACGGCACTATGACTGGCTGATGTTTCTATTTTTAGTAGAGACGGGGTTTCACCATGTTTGCCAAGCTGGTCTCTCCCTCCTGACCTCAAGCGATCCACCGGCTTTGGTCTCCCAAAGTGCTGGGATTACAGGTGTGAGCCACTGCGCCTGGTCTGTGATTCACTTTTATCGTTAAAGGTAGAAAAGTGGTTTTTACCTTCGACTCTGTTTTTGAAGGTGAAAATGTTGAAAGCATCACATGAAAATTTATGGAAGTTTCTTTCCGCATTAAAATGGATGTAAAACTACTTTCCTGATTGTGACATAGGAATGCTATCTAGAAACAGCAGATAGGACATTTACCTAAGCAGAATATAAGCGATACAGATACAGACCTCACCTCCTGAGGCTTAACTGCATGAAAACAGTATTCATAACACTTTGCGTAAGCATCTGCCTCCGCAGATGATTAAAACAGGAAACAAGTCTCTAGGTTCCTGTATTTTGAGCTGTGGCAGTAAGACTGCGCGGACCTGGAATTCCACAAGATGGCGAGCTCTCCCTAAAGTCAGACGAGCAAAACAAAACCAAAAAATCCAAACCAAGACATTCAAATAAAAACAGAAAAATGAAGAAACACTAACACAAATGCTGGTTACTAAAAGTTCCTTCTTCACTTATGGTTCTTCCTGTGTTTAATGCTTTCTCCTAACTCTCCCCCACCCAGCCAACACACACACACACACACACACACACACACACACACCCCTCCAGCTGTTTGTTTTATAGGTGCTATTTCAATTTTTCTTTCCCTTTGTATATCATACATGTGGGGAATGAATGCAATTTCTGCTTTTGGGAATTGAGATTTAATGAAAGCTAGAAAGAGTAATTCATTGTTTATCTTCAGCATACCTTAAACAGCTTAGATGGGTTTGGTTCCAGAAAAGCTAGGCTCTTAAATCCCAAAAGCTATTCCGAGTCTCCTTTTGTATTGATTAATGGTGGAAATGATGGTGGTGCTGCAGGATAACATTTGTCAGTAAAGGTCAGATTTTGAATTCTAAGTTGAAAGCAAGCAGTGTTTGACTCAGAGCGTGTGACCCGTTTCTAACCCGTGTGGCCCTGAAAGGAAACGCTGAGTCACCGTGAGCTTGAACTTGTGATCCTGCTGGGAGCCATACCTGTCACGGCGAAGCCACGGCAAGCAGCTCCCGTGAAGGTTTGGTTTCTGCTAAGGGTTTATTATGAACAGTGAACCTAATCTGAGAGTGTCACATACAAAGTATAAAAAAAGGTAAGGGAAAGAAGGCTTAAATACCATGTGGAAGTGAGTCTTCATTATGACATAATAAGCTATTATTTAGTAAGTAGCTTGAAGGTGCTCCCAAGACAAAAATTCAAGACAAGAGGTGCTTCCCTCAGTTTCTCACAGACTCCATTATTGATAACCTAAGTGACAGCCACAGCCATGATCAGTGCAGCTCATGGGCCCCTTCCCCTGGGCCAGGGACTCTCACAGTGCTTGTCTCTGTTCACTCATTGAAGCCTCATCCATGGCTAAGCAGAGGGTGCACGGCTGTGTCTGTACTGTGTAGTGAGATGTCACGCAGGAGCCAGGATCGGAGTCCAGGCCCTGCCGACTTTGTCCCTAAATTGTCTCCACAACAATCCTGCCTGTAAGGTGGCAATCACTGGCGTTAGCTCCTTGTGTCACTGAGATTTTAAAGGAAATGAAAGGCAAAGCATGAAGTCTGGGTCTGCATGTCTGTCTTTATTTTAAATGGCTTAAGCAAAACTAACTCATGACATTCTAGGGATTGCCACCTCTACTGACTGTGAAAACAAATGACTCTAGGTCTTTATTTTAATCTAGGAGATCATAAAACTTTCAGAACTAATAGAGCTTTTGTTACCTTAGGTGGACAGCATAGCCATTCTATGAGTGATCGGACTACCTATAAAGTAGCAAGGACATTTCACTGAGAAATGAGAATGAGAGGAGTCGGGTCAGTGGCTTCCGTCTTTCCTTCTGTTCTTGAGTTATAAGTGCTCAAAAGAGAAAAGACGAAAAAAGACACGAATATCAGGTGCTGTGAGGAGTTTTGAAGGATGAGCATCCCAAATGTTATATGTAATAAGTCAGAAGCCAGATATGTCACTTGTTCAGGGATACTGACCTGGAAAATTAGGTAAATGAAAGAGGTGGATTTCAAACTAAGGTATGTTTGGTTTAAAATTTCCGTTCATTGGAATTCCTTGATTGATAGTGTTAGATTCCCAACTCCAGCACAGTTAAAGAAAAAATGAAAAGAAAAGCGGGGAGCGTTGAGACGATGGCAGAGCCGAAGAGAGCAGAGCTTGTGCTTGACGCAGGGACGGGAGATGCAGGAACTCAGATGTGGCTTCTCTCTGTCACACTCACGCACATGGCATGGGCACATGCACATACACCAGTTCTGTATGTGTTTTCTGACACAGAGAAGGACATGACCACGTGCTGCCCTGGGGTCCCCTAAGTTAGGAGCCACTTGTCTCTCTGTCTAAAGACCATCTTGGTGGCTCAGTCCGGGTCTCGGGCCCATCTCTGGCCCTGAAGTGAAGGCCAGAAGGAAGAAGCCCATTTGGCCGCCGTGTAGGGTTGGAGCTATTTAACAGAAGGAAGGGGCAGGGAGAGCTGAGCACAAATCAACAGGCAGCAACAGGAGGCCCTGTGCTTTCCCCTACGTGGTATTCCAACTACCAGGAAGACTCCCAGCCCAGCAGGCAAAGGTCAGCCCCTCTGTCAGAATGCAATTTTCCATAAGTCTGAGTAGCGGTCCTTCAGCACGCTCCACTAGTGATGGCCAAACTTACCTCCTTGGTAAGTTCTTCATAACATAGATCTACACTATTGATGGTCCTGTTTGAGTATTTCTAGCTACTTATACAGGACCATCGTAGTATACATCTATTTCATGAAGCCTATAGATGAACATTGAAATGTATTTCCTTACGACTTTTATTTGTATAGATGTTTTCAAATGAGGTTAAAACAGCGGTAAAATCTGCCCAATCTACAATGTCATTAAATAGCTCATGTTGTATTTGTTATCTGAATATCCCTCAAAAATTCAGATGTCAACATTGCTTTGAAATGGTTAAATGTATTATACGGTGACACGCTGTTTTGGCTGTTGTCCTTGGTTTTATTGTCAGCCTTGTGATACTTCTGAAGCTAAGAGAGGCTGTCGTTAAGCAGTTCTCGGAGATTTTCTCTTTGTCTGCTCGTGGTAATTGTGGAAGATTGCGACTGAGTTCCCCATGTCGCACATGAAGTGGCTGAGAGCTGTGGGTTCTTGGTTAACTAACTAGCATGGGACAGAGTTGATGTTTGAACTTCAGTCTGTTCAGTTCTCAATGGTTGTATGAATGGTTTTCAAACGATTCTATATAGTATAGGAATTTACATCACTGATGAATTTAACTGCCTCTGCTTTAGCAAGAGAACTATTTGCTAAAATCAGCATCTTAACCCTTCTCATTTCTTTTTCACATTTTTTGACAATATTGGCATCATTATGATTTTTATTAAGAAAATAGACCATCATTAAACCAAATATCAATATACCAACTACACCATCATGAAGAAGGTGTATTCATGTAATAAACGTAAATAAACATGCACACACAACTGCACATGCAAATAAAATTCAGCAAGAAACTACCTCCATTAAAATTTATTGAGTGTCAGATACAATAGTCAGTAATTAATTCTCACTTAATTCCTCTGATAACTCTATGAAACTTACTAATATCATCCCTGTTTTGTGACCAAGGACACAGAGGTTAAGTAGCAGCGTGCTCAAGGTCAGGCGAGGGAGGAGGTCAGAGATGGTGCCCAGTGGCCCATCTCCCAGCAGAGGCGGCCTGTCTCCAGCAGTCCTGGCCACTGACTACTGATGCCATTTTTCCTTGAGGAGGTGACGGCCAACTATGTTGTTTAGAAACTTACACTCGGCCCGGCTCAATGGCTCATGTAATCCCAGCACTTTGGGAGGGCGAGGCGGGTGGCTCACCGGAGGTCAGGAGTTCAAGAGCAACCTGGCCAACATGGTGAAACCCCATCTCTACTAAAAATACAAAAATTAGCCAGATGTGGTAGCAGGCACTTGTCGTTCCAGCTACTTGGGAAGCTGAGGCAAGAGATTCGCTTGAACCTGGGAGGCGGAGGTTGCAGTGAGCTGAGATCACGCCACAGCACTCCAGCCTGGGTGACAAGAGCGATACTCCCATCTCAAAAAAAAAAAAAAAAAAGAAAGAAAAGAAAAAAAGAGAAAGAAACTTACACTCAAACTTAGGCTCTCTGTTTTGACATAAAAACCTAAGGCCAATGTCCAGACAGTCACAATTTGGGGAAAACAGATACCAGCTTCTTTTTCTCCAAATACCCAGGCTGTTTTCAAAGTTTTTTTCTGGCCTTTATGCTTCCTATTTGATTGAGGCCGTTTTCCCAGCATGTGCGTAGAAACAGGTGCCATGAGCCTCGTGAGTGCCATGTCTCTTTCTCTCAAGGCAGCACAGGTGCTGGCCATGTGGCCCTGCAGTCCATGTCCCTGGTGGGGCCCTTCCTACCCCGTCTTCCCACACTGCACAGCATCTTCAATCTCACCCTTTCATCTCAGGTCAGATTAACATATTTTAAATTTTAATTTAACTATAAAACCTCCTAACCCCAAAATATTTTTTTTTTTTTTTTGAGACTGAGTTTCGCTCTTGTTGCCCAGGCTGGAGTGCAATGGCGCGATCTCGGCTCACCGCAACCTCCGCCTCCTGGGCTCAGGCAATTCTCCTGCCTCAGCCTCCTGAGTAGCTGGGATTACAGGCACACACCACCATGCCCAGCTAATTTTTAGTATTTTCAGTAGAGACGGGGTTTCACCACGTTGACCAGGATGGTCTCGATCTCTTGACCTCGTAATCCACCCGCCTCGGCCTCCCAAAGTGCTGGGATTACAGGCTTGAGCCACCGCGCCCGGCAAAATATTTAATAAATACTGCTTTTCTGTCATATCCAATAAAGTCTCCTCGATGACGCAAGGCCACAGAGATGGCTGAGCCTTAGGGAATTTGGCATGAGCGATTACTAACTGGTTCTTTGACATCTTCTCTATTCCTGGTCTCAGCACTTCCTTTAGGAGTGGAGTTCATTATCAGCGAGGTAAAAACAGTTCTTTGCTGAGCAAAGAAGATGTTCACTTGATGCTAGATGTACAAGCAGTATATTTACCATTAGGGTATAGAAGAGAAAATCATTCTTGTGTCGGGAGAGAGTTAAACACTCCAGTCTCACTTCTGCAGTCAGTGAATTAAATGTCATAAGACATTCCCAGGGTTGTTACGAGTAAATAAAATTATGAATTTAAAGCATGTTGGTCTAGGCTCTTGATTGCTTATTTATAATTTCAAATTCCAAAAAGTTCTGAAAACCAAACACTCACTTATGACTCATGTGCTCATAAAAAACATGACCCAACCTGAACTTATTAGTAGCAAAATCTCAACTTGACTGATGTATGTGTATTTATAATTCTTACATATTTCTCTGACTGTGAATATTCATATGGGGTTCCCCTCAAATGAAAATACTTGATTGGGGACACTGATTCAATCCTACCAGGGATATAAATACCACATTCACTTTTTAAAAATCTGGATTTCAGAACATGCTTGTCTTCAGAAGTTTAGAATAAGCGGCTGTAAGGTGTGTAATCTAGCTTGTGGAGTTCTGAAAACATGGCAGTCATTACGTTTCTCACCAAGTTAAAGACTTACCTTACCTTGTGAGACCACGTGGCAAATGTTTACTGAAAATGATCAGTAAACCTGCTTCTGTGTCTGGACAAGGAGGCTCTGAATTCACTTCCAAAACAGTTCTCACTCCCTCTTGCTCCTCCCACTCTTTTTTTTCCTCATTCTCTTTCTCTCTGTCTCTGTCATTTCTTTCTGTCTCTGCCTCTTTAACATTGTTTGTTCCTTATAAAGAAATTGTTTTTGTACCTTAAATAGTGAAGAACCACCTGGAGATGTGAAGGAGGCACAGATTTCAGATGACACTGCTTGACTTTGTCGACGGTTGTGATGTCACTGGTCAGTGGAGGTGTGAGCCTCAGAGACCAGTGAAGGTTGCAGAGCATGGCTCAAATGTCTGCTTGGAGCCCCCACTGCCATTTGAGAGGGACCCCTGCACGGTTCCACATGTGTGTGTGTGAATCTGCCTCCTTCTTTCCAAAACCCACCCACGTGTCCGTAGCAAACAGCATCACACACTGGACCTGCCTAGCCAGTGAAGTCACTGTCCAGCTGACGCAGTCGGTGTTTCTTTTTCTCTCAACCTCTCCTGCCCATCTCTCCCAATGTGTAGGGCATCCTCCCACTTGTACTGGGCAACCCCAAGCTGCCCTGTCCAGTGGGCCTTCCTCTGGGTCTTGAGTGACCACGTCTTTCTGACAGCCCTACTGGGTGAGTTGGCCTGAGCTCCTAGGAGCCTGGGTGGATCATGGTCCATATCCCAGTCCAGATCTACTCCAGCCTGGCCTTGTCCCTTGCTGACACAGTCACCACTGGTGAACCTTCTTATGCACGACACGTAAAACCCTCTCTTATCAGTGCGTTCCATATGCACTCCCCATCTTTGAGGTTTCTTCTGTAGCGTGCAGGGCACATATGGGATACATGTGGCACAGTTGAAGATAGAATGCTTATCTTTGTCCTATTGATATAGGACATTGCAAAAATCAATTGCTATACATCAATAGCTGTTAGCAAAATCATACCTTTTAGGTATATAGGCCTATAAAATCAAATCTTCTATGACTGCTGACATTTAGAGAGATTATATCCTCAATGTAGGGTGACTGACTGTCTTTTGCAATTTATGAGTATTCGATGATAACTATATGTGAACTGCTAAAAGCAGCAGGCTTATTAGTTGGAGGCACAGAATTTCCTAATTCAGGATCCACATCTCCCTGGCTGGTGGATCTGGGAAAATCATGCAGTACAGCCTCTTTCTGCTTCCCTTTGTTTATCTGTACACCATGAGTAGCCTCAGAGTATGGTTGTGAGTGGATTGTATGGGCTACCCCATGAGTGACAGAGTGAGTGCAGTGGGAGGGTTGGCTAGTATCATCACTGTTAGCAAAGAAGGCTCCTTCCCGTTGCAGTCATGTGAAAACTGAAATAATAATTGTTACGCAGAAGTTATGATTTAAAATACATGGAATCAGTGGAGTCTGGTCTTGATCCTAATGTACATCTCTGTGTCTCTGCAGCCGTGCCCAGAGCCATGCCCACCTCTCTCACTGGGCATAAACTGGCGTCTGGATTTGCATTCATCATGTAGCTGTGAGGAATTATGAATTTAAATGATTTAAACCTAATGGAATCTTTCATGTGAATCGACCCAGCATTTTGACGTGAGGGTGGCTGAGGATGGACCAGGAGAGGAAAGAGGAGGGCAGAGCCTTGGAGGCCTGTTGGGTGGGGTGGCCAGAGCCTGGTGGCACGCCAGCCCCGGGGTCAGCTTCTGTGTGTCCGTCATGTCATAGGAACAGAGAGGGGCATGCTGCGGAGAGATATCTTTAAAAGGGCAGGAATCGAACACTTCTGTAAAACATCCTCTTTCATGTCTTCCTTGGTACCAAAAGAAAAAAAAAAATCCATTCCTGGGTCTTAAAATGCTTTGTTTTTCTGTACCAGCTAGAGAAGGAAAAAAGAGAAACTTTCTTGAAGTCTAAAATCCAGTGCCTACTTAATCAGAGATGATGAAGTCAGCTAGATTTGGAATGCGTGATTTTGTTACCAGGACCTGTCTCTTCAGGTGGAGTCTGTCAGGTTCAAACCAGGCATGTATCGTAGGGACTATGGGTGGGTTTTGGAATTGCTGACATGTTATGGATATTTAGGTAGAATCCTATGATTTAAAAAAATGTGTGTTTATGTGTGTGCACAGGAAGCTAAAATTACTTTCTATGCCATAGTAGGAATTAGCACATTGAATCTAATGCTTTAAAGCATATAATTAAAATGACAATAACCAACATTTGTTCAGCACTGAGTTTCGGAAGGAGAGTATGCCAAAACCTTGACATAACGTCATCTCCCTCTATCCACAGCCCAGTCTAGAAGCAGGTCCCTCCCCTTGGTACCCATGAAAAAGCAAACACAAAGAGACATCACATGACCCTCCCAGTCACACGCGAGAAGCCTGGGAGCCATGGTTTTGTCTGGATTTCTCTTAAACACTTCACAATTTGCCTTTCAAACCCTGATTTGTAAAAACAAAAGGTTTTGTGACGGTATTTGCAAATGATCCACAAAAAGACAGGATCACCTAGAGTAAGGGCCACTCATGAAGGCATGGGCTGCGTGTATCCACCTGTGTCCCTGTCGAAGGCGTCACTCTGGCAAGATCTGGATGACCTCAGAACACGGTTGAAAACAAAGAGGAAAGGGAAATTAAGACACGGGAGAGAAGGAGTTACAGGAACTCGTAGTAAGGTGATGGCAGTACTGCTCAGTCACTGCTTTTGCTAGCAGTCACTGACACTAGGAGAGTTATTTCAGAGGAAGAGGATGGTTGAAGCCAGCACCGTTTGGAGCAGTGAAGAGGGCTCTGACCAGGCAAACCGTAAGAGCAGTGAGTGTTTCCCACACAGCAGGTGTTACCTGGACAGTGAGGATGGAGAAAGGAGAGGAAGTCTAGCTCAGTCCTGTGTGGCCAACCTGCTGGCCAGCATCTCAACAACCGCCTCAGTCTGGGGCCCTCGCCAACCTGCTTTCACAGCCGCAGTGAGACCAGGGTGCAGCTGATCAGGAGCCCTCAGCCTGCAGACTTCTCTTCGCCCTCTGCTTCTCAATGTCTTTTCTTTGCAAATTCAGGAGTCTCAGAATTCAGGCTGAGCACTTTTGGCTTTTCTGTCTCTGTCTGTTTGTGTGATTCTGCCACACCATGACTTCATAGTAAACCTTATTATCCACAAGCATGCATAGATTTCGTGTTTTACATGAGTTATTCTTAAACCAGCATTTTTTCCCAGCCAGCATTTGCGTGCTTTGATTTTGGAGCTGACCTGTTGGCATTGTTATATAGGCTGTTACATTTCATTTTGTTCACTTTTGCTATTTTGACATTGATGTCTTTTTACTGTTGAACTCTTTGGGCCGTGAAGCTCCTCACAAAATCTTAGAGACAGAAAAGGGTTTCTGTCATCTTCTACCATCAGTTTAGGGCCATAGAGTCCAAAGATACATTAAAATATGCCCAGTTATCTCTACATTTATATACATTAAAAATCCACTTGGATAGGGTACTTGGTCCCATCAGTTTGCCCGGCTGGACACAGCAGAAGGTACACAAAGCGTCATGAGCCATTGTGACCACGTAAATAGTGATGTATTGTAGCCATATGAATGTCATTGTGTGACACCATTCTTCCTGTGACTCCAACCTAAACAAGGCTTCCAAAACAGGTCAGAGCCAGGCTCCTGCTTTTCTGAGTCATGGGAAAGTCATTAACTCTGCTTCCCACCTCCCACCTCTACAGAGTATCCTTGCCTTTGTAAGTACAACCTGCTGAGCGATCATCCTTAATAAATCGCTCCAGAGAGCCACCCTCACCCCCTGTTGTCTGAATGGTCGATGATGCTTGAACTTCAATAGGAAGAAATTCTCATTATTCAAGTCAGGTACTCAAATATGTGATTCCCCGTGTAGGAATGGAATCACTTAGATTCAGATTCAGTAGAAGCGAATTCCCAGACGTTTCCCACTTACTGATTTGCAAATGCTGTGGTTTTTTTTTTTTTTTTTTTTGATTACTTTAGTCTCTGTGTTGCTAGCCAGGGCAATTCCCTCTTGCACAAAGGAAGACAGTGGGAGTTGTATCTGCACATACACGGAGGTCTTCCCAGTAACACAGCATGGCATGAGCCACTCGCTCCTGATGTCACATCTTCTGCTATTAGTGCAGGCTAGTGAGTTTTGTTCAGCTTGTATTTGTTGGCCACACCCTGACATATTTGGTTTAACCTTTTCATGTTAATTCATGGCAGTAAGTAAACAATTCCTCAATGTTGTTGCTCTGAATGTGTCATCTCTTCTTAGATACATTTTCAACACAGGAAATTCATTTTCAACATAGGAGAGGGCTGTACTTGTCTTTCTGGGAATAGAAGGTATGAGTTCATGGGGGCATGTGTTTTCCTGCCACTGTGTTGTTCAGAATTAAGTACACATGGTCAGTTTTTGAATTTAGCTGAGCATCAGCCAGAGGCACCCAGAGCAGAGGGAAGTTGAAGGTAGGGTGCCCTTGATTCTGAAAGGACGGCGCTCTCTTGCTAGCTGCAGCCTCTCTGTGGGCATCCTTTAAGATGTTTAACTTATCTTTTAAAACAATGAAGTCATTGTGGTGCATTTGCTTTCAGGAGCCACAATGGGGCAATTGGGGAGAGTGTCACAGAGATGAACTCAGGTTAAACTGAGCTCCGCTGTCCCTATGCCTGTGTTGCTGGGCACATTTCTGAACCTCACCTTTTACTTACTTATTAATAGAGGGAAATATGGATGCTCCTAAATTATTGGTGGTGGGATCAGAGACAGGTAAACATGATACGATTTATAAATGTAGGTAACAAAATAGTGGTATAATTTTTATTGTGAATCTTTAGTAGCTTTGGGTTGAGCACTTTGATTTTCTCACCTAAAGAACCTGGATCCCGCACCAAGTCTTCTGCATCCCAGTAAATGGCATCTCCACTCGCGCTAGGGTCTGGAATGTTATTCTTGACTCTCCTCCTTCCTCTCACACCGGCCCATCTGCAAGTCCTTCTGGCTCTGCCTCCTGAACATGCAACAAACCCATCTACGTCTCTCCGTCTCTCTGCTGCAGTACAAGACCTGGCTCCTATCATCTCTCACCTGCAATTCTTCAAGCCCCTGGTCCCTGACACTGACCAGCCCCCACGAAAAGTCATGCCCCACTGAGTGGTTCAGAGTGTGCTTTCTAAAGTAGAAGATCGATCATCTCACTCACCCCTTCCTGCCCCAATTAAAGGCTTCCAGTGTTTCCCTTGGACAATAGAACAGAATTCGTCCTCGTCACCTGTGCCCTTGGATCCTCCCATCCAATCTCTGCCACTGTCACCAGGATGCCACTGCAGCCACCTTGTTCTGACCCCACAAAGATTCAGAACCACCTGCTCCATGGCTTGTCCTCCAGACCTCCATTTGGAAACCTCCTTATTTTTCAGATCTCTATGCAGACACCCTGTTTTTACAGAGGCCTCCCCAGAATGAAATGCACTGAGGTGTTTCAACATGGTACTGAGCAGAGAAAGTGAGGTGTCTAGAAGACCAGCCATCCAAGAGGCTGCAGAGGCAACCAACACCAAGGAGTCTGGTTGGTCTTAGTTGCACAGGGTCGCGATCTTCAATCATTCTCTCCCTGATTCAAACAGTAGCTATTACCTATTGTATTTGAAGCACAATGCACCTTTCTGAAAATGAGAAAATAAGAGATGGTCCCTGCTCTAAAGTTGCTCAAAGTCTAATTGTTCAAAGTTGAAGTAATCAGCACATAGACATTAAATTGCAATGTAAGAAATGTCCCCAACATATAACTGAAGAATCTCAGGTGCACTCAAGGAAGCATTGTGCTCAGGTGCAGGAGGAGTGAAAAGCAGGGGTCGGGAGCCAGCCAGAGAGAGATGAACACACAGCACTCTGCCAAGGGCTGCATGCAAAGGTCGCCAGGAACAGGAGGACCAGGCATCTAGAGACCAGCAGCCTAACCTGGAAAAAAAGAAATCAGAGTGATGTTTTCTTAAGCAGTTTTTGGAGAGAAGTAAGAGCAGTGCCATAGACATATCAGCAGTGGCGGTGGGCTCATTCCAGGAAGGCTCTTTCCTTACTGGAAGGATAAATCATCGACAGGGAAAATACTGAGGAAGTTGATCCACTTCACGATCAATGCTCCTTTTGAATAGATGGTGTTAAATAAAATCTTAAAAAAAAAAAAACAGAAATAATTTATTTTCAGATTGCACGTAGTTCTGTTTAGGTTGCAGGCACTGTCAAGTGTTACTAAAATCAATTTTTAGAGTCCTGGTATGAGAAGGGCCCACGGCACAGTGCAAATCGCTGAGTGTATCATGACAACATGGCACATGTGCCACCGCAGTCAAGAGACACTTCTTGGATAATATGACTCCCAAGTGAACAGAGGAGGGCATCTGGCAAAAACTGAGAGAGAGAGAGAGAGAGAGCGAGAGAGAGAGAGAGAGAGAGAGAGAGAGAGAGAGAGAGAGAGACTGTCCCAGATGAAGATACAGCACAGGGAAAAACACACGTAGAGAAAATGAGTGTTCCAGCCACAAGAGCACCAGTAATTCTCCTAAGTGAGGTGGTAATAAGCAGTGTATTACATTTGCATTTCTGGCATTTAGAATCTCTCCTCCTGTTTGCTTCCTCCACCCAACAGCAAGGGTGATCTTTCTAAATTAGTGATTTTCCACATCCCTTGGCGAGTGTCACACCTCTGATGCCTTCCACTCCCTGACGCTACTGGTATAACAGATCTGGGGCATGACCCAGGCACTGGGACTCACTCGCCGCCCCGTGATTCTCGCCTGCCCTGCTGAGGACCCTGCCACACGTCAATTAGATGCAGCATTTTCCAGGAGCCATCCTTCTAGAGGTTCCCAGAAAGCCCAAATAAACCCCAAGATTACTGGATTGATTTTCAATAAGGCTCTCTGACCTGGAAGTAGATTTATACGTCACATGATTTTTGAAATTTCACCCTCTCCATGGATAAGGAAATAAATGCAAGGCAGAGAGATCTGCATTCTGGAGTGTCCAAGGTCACAGGGCCAACGCACGCTCAAGGCCGCCTCTCACCGCGACGCTGATGTCCACCAGACGGTTCATTAAAGGGGGCAGGAACTGTCCAGCAGTTGCTCTGCCTGAAGCACTTGGGTGAGGTTTCTAGAACCTTCTACCCTTCCACCTCCAGCCCATCTCCTGCTCTGCTCTGCTCTGCCTCTCACAGTCATGTCTTCTAACAAACTCCAATGTGCTTGCCCTCTGGGACTTTTCTCCTTTGTGCATGAGGAGAGAGAGATGGGAGCTGCTTCCAGGAGAGAGAGGCGGCTGGGCCACAGTGAGGGACAGATGGGCAGAGAGGATGGAATCAGCCTGGAGGTGAGGAAGTGTATGAGGACAGAGGGGTAGAAAGGCCAATGCAAGTGCCAGGCACCCCATCACGTGTCCCATAAACGCAGGCGTCCATTCAGCTACTGGCAGCATGGTTACAGCACTGTGCCATTGTGTTATTACATGATGTAGTCTGTTAGCAAGGGATCTATAGCAACATAATATAGAATATTATATGTTATGGCATAGGATATATAATTATATATAATAAAATGGGATTTAATATTCATCATGCTATGTGTTTTATCTCTGACAAGCAACATGGAATTCTTGCATTTGAATAAGTCATGTCCAGCAGATGTCAACATATAAGAAAAGGCTAACTTCTGATACATAAAGAAGTAAATATATGAATGACTGAAAGAGAAAAGAATGGAGTCATTTGTTAGGTAAAAGCAGTGAACTCATGTGTAGATTGACAATTTATGTCAAGGACCACTGGCAATACTATAAAATAAAAATTCATAGAAAGGTAATGGGCCTAAAGCTGGATTATCTTTTGAGCCTAAAATACCTAAAATTAAAATAATGAGCAAAGATATAACAAGTAAGCCAATAATGTTTTTATACCAAAATCTGTACTTTTCATATGTAACTATGTTTCAGACACATGTGGTACACTTATTTTTAAAATGGCCATATTTAGGTCATAGATTATAGTTTAATAAATTTACAAAATCAGAAATTGTGCAGTGTATATTTTCCCTCCGCAATGTGATACAATTAAAAATTAAATACAGAAGTAAAGGTAAACAAAGTCACTAGAAAACTCAATGTTGATTACTGGTAATAGAAACAAAAGGTGTAGCCACATATACAGTGACACTAAATAAATAAAAGTCCTTTGTGCAGATCTAAAATTGACTGTAAAAGAAATTTTAAAAAATGGGAGAGATTTCCAAGATGGCTGGTCACTAGCAGCTGGGGATTGTAGCTCCCAGTGAAAGCGCAGAGAATGAGAGGACGCCACACTTTCAGATGAATTTTTGTTGCTCACGCACCAGGAGATTCCCAGCGGAGGAGCCCCACGGGTTGCCAGCGCGACTCTTGTGGCCAGCAATGCGGTTTTGCCAGTGCCTCAGCGCAGTGGTTCTTGGCGCACAGTCAGAAAAGCACCATCAATCTGAACGCCGCTGTTTTAGCCGGTGCAGTGGAGTGGGTTGCTCAGATTCCGGCGCTGGGAATCAAGTTGGACGTCCACTCAGAAACCCAATTACAAAGTCGGTAATTATAAAGATGACAGATGGATAAATTTATAACAAAGGGAAGAAACCAGCCTAAAAAGGCTGAGAATACCCAAAATCAGAACGCCTCTCCCTCTACAGGGGATCACAGTTCCTCATCAGCAAGGGAACAAGGCCTGATGGAGAACGAGTGGGTTCCATTAACAGAAGTAGGCTTCAAAAGGTGGATGATAAGAAACTTCTGTGAGTTAAAAGAACTTGTTCTAATCCAATGCAAAGAAACCAAGAACTTTGAAAAAAGGTTTGAGGAAATGCTAACGAGAATAGACAATTTAGAGAGGAATATAAGTGAATTAATGGAGCTGAAAAACACAACATGAGAACTTCATGAAGTATGCACAAGTTTTAACAGTCGAACTGATCAAGCAGAAGAAAGGATAGTAGAGGTCGAAGACCAACTTAATGAAATAAAACGAGAAGACAAGATTAGAGAAAAAAGGATAAAAAGGCACGAGCAAAGTCTCCAAGAAATATGGGACTATGTGAAAAGACCTAATCTCCGCTTGATAGGTGTACCTGAATGTGATGAAGAGAATGAATCCAAGCCGGAAATTACAGTTCAGGATATTACTCAGGAAAACTTCCCCAACCTAGCAAGGCAGGCCAACATTCAAGTCCAGGAAATACAGAGAACACCACAAATATATTGCTCAAGAAGACCAGCCTCAAGACACATAATCATCAGATTCACCAGGGCTGAAATGAAGGAGAAAATACTAAGGGCAGCCAGAGAGAAAGGTCAGGTTACCCACAAAGGGAAGCCTATCAGACTTACAGCAGATCTCTCAGCAGAAACCCTACAAGCCAGAAGAGAGTGGGGGCCAATATTCAACATCCTTAAAGAAAAGAACTTTCAACCCAGAATTTCACATCCAGCCAAACTAAGCTTCATAAGCGAAGGAAAAATAAAATCTTTTGTGAACAAGCAAGTACTCAGAGATTTCATCACCACCAGGCCTGCTTTACAAGATCTTCTGAAAGAACCACTACACATAGAAGGGAATAAACAGTATCAGCCTTTCTAAAAAATACCAAAAAGTAAAGAGCATCAACATAATGAAGAATTTACATCAACTAATGGGCAAAACAGCCAGCTAGCATCAAATGGCAGTATTAAACTCACATGTATTATTATTAATTCTAAATTTAAATTGGCTAAATCCCCCAATCCAAAGACACAGACGGGCAAATCGGATAAAAAGGCAAAACCCATTGGTATGCTGCATCCAGACCTATGCAAGGATACACGAAGACTCAAAACAAAGGGATGGAAAGAGATTTACCAACCAAATGGAGAGCAAAAATAAATAAATAAATAAATAAAAAGCAGGCGTTTCCATTTTTGCCTCTGATAAAATAGACTTTAAAGCAATAAAGATCAAAAGAAGCAAAGAAGGACATTACATAATGATAAAAGATCAATGCAGCAAGAAAAGCTAAAGATCCTAAATATATACGCACCCAATGCATGAATGCCCAGATATATAAGACTTATAAAGAGACTTAGACTCCCACACAATAATAATGGGAGACTCCAGCATCAATATTAGACAGATCAATGAGACAGAAAATTAACAATGATATCCAGGACTTGAACTCAGATCTGGAACAACTAAACTTAATAAACTTATAGACCTCTCCACTTTAAATACACAAAATACACACTCTTATCAGCACCACATCACACCTACTTACAGATTTAAATGAAATATTGGTTGGCTGCTTGTTTGTTATTTTCTTCCCTCATTTTTTTCGTGTCTCCATTATTAAACACAATTATAGGCATACCCATTTTTAGACTGCATTCTAGCCTGGGCAGTAAAGCAACACCCGCGTTCTCTCTCCCTCTTCCTCTTTCTCTTTCTTTCTCTCCTTCATTCTTTTTTAAATTATTATTATTCTTTTTTCTTTCTTTCTTTCTCTCTCTTTTTTTTAAATCAAATTATGTGAATAATGTAGAAGAAACCAAGACTGTTTTCATCCTGAAGGAGCCAAGTTCAGAAAGTTCCTAAACATGAACTTTCACATTTTCAAAGAATACAAAATTTTTTAAACCATTACAAAAATTAGAATGAAGAAATCTGGGTTTTTTTCCCAGAAGGCAGCATGCATACAGGTGAAAACCTGAAGTTTCAATGCATATGTGGAAAGATGCAATTTCCCACAAGTAAAGAAGGATTTGGAAATGGAAAGAATAATGAGGCACCATTTCACAATGAAAACATTTGCAGAAATAACAAGAATCAGATAATATGAAAATAGACACAGGCACTCCTAATGAGGGTTAGTACAGCTAATTTGATAAACAGTGCCCAATATTGGGTCAAGTTGGAAATGTGCATAACACCTCATCATGCATGCGGTGATTGTTCTTCCTCCACAGAGCACACCTGGGAATGTCTGGAGATATTTTTGGCTGTCACAACTCAGGAGAGGGGATTCCAGAATCTAGTGGGTGGAGCACAAGGTCCTGCCTTCCACGGGAGGACCCCACTGAAAAGAGCTATCCAGCGCACAATTGATAATGAGAAAAATTTAAAAGTACAGAGGCAGCTGCACAGTGGCTTAGAAATCCTGGCATAGAGAAGCACATACATGCATTAAATGTACAGAGCTCTTCGGTGTCACGTTTCCTGAACACACAAGGAAAAGGAAAATAAAATAAATGACCATAATTAGAGAAATGAATAAATTAATCTGATTATAATTATGGAACTTGAAAATATTTTAAATAAATTAACCTCAACTATATGCATTAACAAGAATAGATCTATAACCTAAAGTCAAGTTAACAAAAAGCAATTTGCTGAATGATGCCTGCACTATAAATAACTTTAAATGCCCATAATCTTACTTATTTTATAGGTATATACACATTTAATGTGAAAAAAATTAAATAGACTGAAAATATATTGCAAAATTAATCATTCTTATTTCATCAAATAAGGAGGGAAAGAGTATATAGATGGATTGTTAACTTTACCTGTGAAGTTTATTTCTAAAAAGCAAAACTCTGAAGTAAATGTGGCTCGGTGTTGCTGTTTCACCTTATTAGGGAATGACATTGTCTCTATATTTCTCTACTTTAAAATTTTTCTCATTATCAATTTTTTTAATTAAAAAATCCAACATATCTATGACACCATGACATGAAGAGATATATCAATAAAATAATAGAGGATTATTTGACTTACAAAGATAGAGGTAAAAATAATACATCAGCAAATACATTATCTAGCAGTCCATTAAATACGAAATGATCAATGTTAGGAAATTTAAGTATTAGTATACATTACATCAATAAGTTAAAAAAGAAAAGTCAATTGACCATTTCCAAAGGTGTCAAAAGGTTGATAAATGTCACTTCCCAAATCTTCTTTTAAATTAGAAGTAAAAGGAGTCTTTTTTTGATTTTGATTTTGATTTTTTTTGAGAGGGAGTCTTACTCTTGTCACTGAGAATGGAGTGCAGTCAGTGGTGCTGTGTCTGGTCACTGCAACCTCCGCCTCCTGGGTTAAAGTGATACTCCTGCCTCAGCCTCCCAAGTAGCTGAGATTACAGTCACCTGCCACCACACCTGGCTAATTTTTTGTATTTTTAGTAGAGACAAGGTTTTTACCATGTTGGTCAGGCTGGTCTCAAACTCTTGACCTCATAATCCACCTGCCTCAGCCTCCCAAAGTACTGGGATTACAGGCATGAGCCACCGTGCCTGTCCTAGGAGTCTTTCACACACAAAAAAATTATGCTAGACTCCCAAGGAGATATCACATTTAGTTGTGAAATAAACCCAGTATCTTTTTTATCATTGATCCTTAAGTTTTAATTATCGTTAGAAAAGAAATGAAATGCAATGAACAAAAATTACCAAGAAAGTTAAAACTATCAGTACCACTATTTGTAAATAATGTTTGTCTACCTAGAAAAATCCAACATAAATAAACCAGTTCCAAAGCACATGTTCCAATACGGTGTTTTAGTAAAGTTTGAGTTACAAAGTAAACATATGCAAAAATGAAAATATCACACACATATCAGTCATAACAGTTTAGATGAAATAAATAGAAATATTTCTTTTAAAGATACTGCTAAAGTGTAAAATATCTGCGAATGAAAATGAATCCAATGAAGACACTCCCAGATAAACTGCAGTCATGAGGAGGCTGTCTGACTCGTTGGGCTCCCTGTAAATGTGCTCTTGCACATGTGTGCACTTCCAGGCACCTGTTCTTCCATCTGAACAGCTGATTTACCTGTTCTGTATGTTGGAATTTATATGATTCACATTTAAAGTTTTGATGATGGGAAAAATTCTAAAACCAGTGCTCTCAGGCAATCCTGTCTGCCTAACTGTTCTTTGTTTTAATCTCTGTCTATTCTCGTTTAACTCACTCCCCTACCAGTCTCCAGAAGTCCTCTGTCCCCCGATAGCAATGCCCTCCATGCATCTTGCCAAACACGTTTGTGAATGAAGGACAGAAGGAATGCCTTCGTATACTCTTTCTTTTGCTTGGGTTCTCCTGCTCCGCCAATAAAACATTCCCATTCTGAAAATGCATCCTGACGACCTTCTGTTATTTGTAGCTCTGTCTGACACCTTTCCCTGTCCTTTGTAGGCACAGGTGGTCACCCCATCCCACTTCTGAATGCCAACATCCTCTCCGTGTATCTCTCCTGTGGAATTCATCACGGGGTATAAATTATTCATTTATGTTCCTGTTTTCCCCAATAAAGCACAAATTATAAGATTTGGGACCGTCACTTAAGCAATGTTATGTCAGTAAGTCCTGGCACTATCATTCACACATAATAGGTATATGATAAAATGGGTGAAAAAACATTGGTCTGTACATCTGTGTACATGGGTCGGGGTGGGTGTAGATTTCTGGTTTTACCACAGTAACCCCAGATATTAGTTTTTTAAAAGTAATTGTGCTTAAGGCTTCTTCTGATTTGCACATCATCAGATGCATTTACTTTACCAGTTTGAAAAATTATTGGCCATGATCTTTGTGAATGTTCCCCCTCCATTTTTTTTTTCTTCCTTTCTTTTGAGATTTCTTGCAGATGCATGCTGTCCTTTCTGACTCTCTCTCTGCTCCTTACATTTTCCATCTGTATCACTCTGTGCTTCATTCTGGATAATTTCTGCGGTGCTTTCTTACACTTCATTGCTTTCTTACACTTCATTGCTTTTTGAAGGGTATTAATGTAAAGTTTAACTCTTGTATTACATATTAATTTCAATGACTTTTGTTCACTACGAAGAGTTCTGTTTTTTCTTTTTCCGATCTGTTTTTTTCTCAAATATTGTTTCTTGTTCTTTTCTCATATTTCTAGTTTTTAAAATATCCATAGTTGTTTTGTTAAAACATGCTTATTGCATAGTCTGTAACCAATCATCATATATATGAAGTAACTTAGCTTCTCCTACTGCTGCTTATTCTGTCTGCTGATGGTTGCTCAGTGAGATTATTTTTCCATGTTTTGTGATTTGGAGTGTGACCTGGTATTCCTTGTTGACTTGGCAAAGAGGGACTCATGTGGCTTAGGTCATGGGTTAGCTCTCTGGAGATGATTGCTTTGTTGCATTGATCAGGGACCCCAGACTGCTACCAACCATTTTTATGTCAATTCCATAGTTTAAAATTATCTGATGACATGTGCATGTTTCAACATGTCTAAGTCGAAACCTCTCAAACCAAGAGAGGGCTGGCTGTGGCCATGGTTTTTCCAGGGATAGGCATTTATTTTCCCACCCAGTCTCTACCCATGATAAATTTCCTTGTTGTCTTTTTGTGCATCTGTGGACAGAGATTTCATGGTATACCTTCCCACTGAAATAGTGACCTGTTAATCATCAGTCTTACATAGTTTCTAGGGCCAATAATGTGCCCCCTTTTGCATTGGTCCTTTGAAACAGGACCTCTTGGTTAATAAACTAAGCCAAAGTTCCCATAAACACTGAGAATCAGGTGGCCGTCTTCTCTGAGTGGCCCAGGGACTGTCTCTAACTGCCTGAGATGCCATCTCTCCTTTCGAGCTGACAGTATCTACCCCACGATGAATTCCGCAGTAGAGATACACACAGAGGATGTTGGCATTCAAAAAGTGGAGGAATGACCTGTGCCTACGAAGGAGAGAGAAAGGCGTAAGGGAGAGCTGCAAGTAACAGAAGGTTCTCAGATGGATTTTCCGAATGAGAATGTTTCCTTGGTGGAGCAGGAGAATCCAAGCAAAAGAAAGAGTATACCAAGGTGTTCCTCCCGTCTTTCATTCACTAACTGTTTGGCGAGGTGCATGGAGTGCATTGCTGTTGGAGGACAGAAGACTTAGTGGGAATTGGTAGGAGATTAACTTGAATGAGAATACACTGAGGTAGAAACAAAGAATTGTTAGGCAGACAGGAATGCCTGAGAGCACGCTTTCCGTCGATCTGATCCACATGGTCCCAGAAGTGGCCTAAACAAGTCCTTCTTTCCTAATAATATATTTCTGGCTTGAAGAAATGAAGAAGCTCTTTGTTTCTCTTCATTGGCAGTCCAGAGTACACAGTGGTCTTCGGTTATTTTAAGATATATGAGATGTCGATAATGAAAGATCGATTATTTCATCTTTCACACACACACGTGTGTGTGTGTGTGTGTGTGTGTGTGTGTGTGAGTGTATGAGATTAAAAGCATCCCTGCAATAACCCCAGGAAATAGATCTTGCTAAATTTTATTTCACAACTTTTATTTTAGATTCTTGGAGTACATATGCAGGTATTTTAGCTAGGTATATTATATGATGCTAAGGTTTAGAGTATGAATCATCCCTTTATCCAGGTACTGAGTGTAGTACCCAACAGTTAGTTTTTCTGCCCTTTCCCCCACAGCTTCTTCCAACCTCTGGGAGTCCCTAGTGTCTACCATTGCCATTTTTATGTCCATGAGCCCGATGTTTAACTCCCACTTATAAGTAAGGATGTGTGGTATTTGGTTTTGTTTCTGACTTATTTCACTTAGGATAATGTCCTTCAGCTACATTCATGTTGTTGCAAAGGCCATGATTTCATTCTTTTTTATGGCTATGTAGTATTTATTCCACGGTCTATGTCTACTATATTTTCTTTATCAAACTCACTGTTGATGGGCACCTAGTTTGATTTCACACCTTTGTGATTGTGAATAATGCTGCAAAGAACATGTGAGTGCATGTATCTTTTTGGTAGAATGATTTCTTTTCCTCTGGATAATAAAGGAAATGGTGTTAATTGGTGAATTGTGTCCTATGCTTTTTGAGAACTCTCCAAACTGCTTCCACAGTGGCTGAACTAATTTATGTTCCCACCAATAGTGTATAAGTGTGCCCTTTTCTCCTCAGCCTCACCAATGTCTATTGTTTTTTGACTTTGTAGTAAGAGCCATTCTGACTGGTGTGAAAACCATGGTTTTGATTTGCATTTTTCTGGTGATTAATGATGATGAGCATTTTTTCTTATGATTGTTGGCTGCTTGTGTGTCATCATTTGTGAAGTGTCTGTTGACGTCTTTTGCTCATTTTTGACTGAGGTAATTTGTTTTTTGCTGAATATTAGACCTTTTTCAAATGCATAGTTTGTAAATATTTTCTTCCATTCTGCAGGTTGTCTGTTTATTCTGTTGATAGTTTCTTTTGTTGTTCAGAAGCTCTTTAGTTTAATTAGGTCTCACTTGTCAATTTTTGTTTTTGTTGCAGTTGCTTTTGAGGATTTAATCATAAATTCTGTCTGCAGGTCCATGCCCAGAATGGTGTTTCCTAGATTTTCATCTAGGATTCTTATAGCACCAGGTATTACATTTAAATCTTTAATTCATTTTGAGTTAATTTTTGTGTATAGTGAAAGATAGGGGTCTGATTTAATTCTTCTGAATATGAGTAGGCAGCTATCCCCACATCATTTATTAAATTGGGAGTCCTTTCTCCATTGTTTACTTTTGCTGACTTCGATGAAATTAGGTGACTGGGTATGTGACTTTTTTTCTGGGCTCTCTATTCTCTTCCATTGTCTAAGTGTCTGTTTTTGTACCAGTACCATAATGTTTTGCTTACTGTAGCCTTAGAATATATTATGAACTTGGGTAATGTAATGCTTCCAGCATTGTTCTTTCAGTTAGGATTGCTTTGGCTGTTCGAGCTCTTTTTTGTTTTATATGAATCTGAAAACAGTTTTTTCCAATTCTGTGAAAAGTGGCATTGGTCATTCGACAGGAATAGAATTGAATCCATTGCTTGTTTGGGGCAGAATGGTCATTTTAATGATATTGATTCTTTTAATCCATGAGCATAGAATGTTTCCGCATTTGTTTGTGTCATCTGTAATTCCTTTTACCAGTGTTTTGTAGTTACCTTTGTAGACATCTTTCACCTCCTTGGTTATACGTATTCCTAGGTATTTGCATGTGGCTTTTGTAAATGGGATTGCACTCTTGATTTGGCTTTCTTGATTTGTCTCTCAGCTTGAACATTATTGGTGTATAGAAAAGCTACAGATTTTTCTACATTACTTTTTTTATCTTGAAACTTTGCTAAACTCTGTTATTTATCAGTTTCAGGAGCCTTTTGGTGGAGTCTTTAGGGTTTTCAAGGCATAGAATCACATTGCCTGTAAAGAAAGATAGTTTGACTTCTTCTTTTTCGATTTGGATGCCTTTTCTTTCTCTTACCTGATTTCCTATACTCTGAAGCACTAGTGAACAGAAGTGGTGAGAATGGGGATTGTTTGCTTGTTCCAGTTCTCAACAGGAATGCTTCCAGCTTTTGCCTGTTCAATACGATGTTGGCTGCAACTTCGTCATAAATGGCTGTTATTATTTTGAAGTGTATTCCTTTGATGCCTAGTTTCCTGAGGATTTTTATCATGAAATGAAGGGATGTTGGATTTTATAAGAAGCTTTTATATATATATATATATATATATATATATATATATATATAGAGAGAGAGAGAGAGAGAGAGAGAGAGAGAGAGAGATGATTATATAATATTTGGTTTTAATTCTGTTTATGTGGTGAGTCACATCTATTGATTTGTGTATGTTGAACAAATTTTTCATACCAGGAATGAAGATTAGTTGATCATGGTGAATTAACTTTTTGATGTACTATTGAATTCGTTTTGCTAGCATTTTGTTCAGAGTTTTGTCTCTATGTTCATCAGGGATATTGGTGGTAGTTTTCTTTCTTTCATTTTTTTTCATTGTGTCTTTGACAGCTTTTGTTATCAGGGTGATGCTGGGTTTGTAGAATGAGATAGAAAGAAGTCCTTCTTCCCCAAGTTTTCTATAGTTTCAGTAGAATTGTTATCAGCTCTTCTTTTTATGGTAAAAATTTGCTATGAATCAATCTGTTCCAGGGCTTTTTTTGGATGATAGATTTTTAATTATTGAGTTAATTTCAGAAGTTGGTATTGGTCTGCTCAGTGTATCAGTCTCTCCATGATTCAATGTTGGGTAATTGTATGTTTCCAAGAATTTTTCTATTTCCTCTAGATTTTCTAGTTTGTGTTCATGGAGCTCTTCATAACAGTCTCTGGGGATCATTTTTATTTCTGTGGGATTGGTTATAATGCTTTCTTTGTCCTTTTTTTTACTGTCACTGGTTTAAAGTCTATTTTATCTAAGAATAGTGATCCCTGCTTTTTGTTTTGTTTGTTTTGTTTTCTTTTCTTTTCTATTTGCATGGTAGATCTTTCTCCCACCTTTTACTTTGATTCTATAGCTGTTGGTACGTGTGAGGTGGATCTCCTAAAGACATTAGATGGTTGGGTCTTGTGTTTTAATACAACTTGCCACTCTGTGCCTTTTAAATTCTTATATTTAAGAAAGAAAATTGTGTTTATGCCATTTACATTCAAGGTTATTATTGATATGTGAGGTTTTGATCCTGTCATGAAGTTGTTAGTTCCATGTTTTGTCATTTCTATTGCATTTTTGCTTTATAGTGTCTGGGAGCTATGTGCTTAAGTGTGTTTCTGTGGTATCAGGTACTGTTCTTTTGTTTCCATGTTCAGAACTCCCTTAAGGGTCTCTTATAAGGCTGACCTACTTGCAATGAATTCCCTTAATGCTTGTTTGTCTGGAAAATATTTTATTTCCCCTTTGCTAATGAAGATTCATTGCGCAGGATATGAAATTTTGGTTGGAATTTCTTTTTTTAAAAAAAATGCCGAAAGCAGATCCCCAGTTTTTCCAGGCTTATAAGGTTTCTGCTGAGAAGGCTGCCTGATGAGGTTCCCCCTGTGTACGTGACCTGCTTCTTTTTTCTTCTCTCTCTTGCTGGCTTTAGGAATTTTTTTTTTCTTTTTTTCTTTTTTTTTAGCATTGACTTTAGGCAGTCTGGTAACTATATGCCTTGGTGCTGTTCATTTTGTATAATATCTCACAGGTTGTTGCTAGATTTCTTCTATCTAGATGTCTATCTAGCAAAATTAAGGAATTTTTCTTGAATTATTCCCTCAAATATATTTTCCAAGTTGTTTATTTTTTTATTTTCTTTCAGAAATGCCAGTAATTTATAGGTTTGGTTGCTTTACATAATCCCATATTTCTCAAAGACTTTGATCATTTTTTAAAATTATTTTTTCTTTATTTTTATCAGCTGTGTTAGCTCAAAAGACTGGCTTTCAAGCTCTGAAATTCTTCTGCTCCCTTCAATCTACTGATAAAGCTTTCAATTGTATTTTGACTTTACTTAAGTAAGTTTTTAAATTTCAGAACCACTAATTCTCTGATTGATTTTAGAATCTCTGATTAATTTATTTAAGATGTTTATCTCTTCTTTCATTTCTTTGATTGCTTTAGAAGTTCCTTTGTGTTGATTTTCAACCTTGTCTTGGATCTTAATAAACTTTCTTGTAATCCATGCTTTGATTTCTTTACCTGTAATTTCTGAATTTCCATTTTTGTTAGGGACCATTGCTGGAGAGGTAATGCAATCCTTTGGTGGTATCACTACATTCAAATTTTTTATGGTACCAGAATTCTTGTATTGCTTTCTTCTGATGTGGAGAAACTGGCACTTCTAATTTTCATAATTAGTTTTATTTATGTGGTTTTTTTCTTTTTCTTTCTTTCCCTATAATGTTGTTGTTAATTATGATTACTACTCTTGTGTTTTCTTTTCCTCTCCCGTTCCCCCCTCCCTAGGTGTGTGACTATAGAGATTGCTGGGTACAGTATTTTAGCTTTGCTCTAACACCGCTATGCACTTTTTTGGGGCAGGTTTTGTGCTGAACTTTGCAGTTCATCCTACAAGTCTATAGGTGGTATTTGTAGCTAAGAGCTGGCTGGGGCCAACATGACAGCATGTATATACTTGTTCATTGTTTGCTGACTGAAGCTCTCTGTTGCCTCAGGCAGTGGGCTGGTGCATGGAATGCACAGTAGTCTGAGCTCCTTGCTGAGCCTGGGGGTCAGGGGAGCCAGGAAGGGCAGAGCTGGACTGGGCAGTCCACCCACAGGCCCCCTGTTGGCAGGCACAAACACCAATGCTAAGAAAGAATCCAGTGGGTGTCCACCAAGCACCAAGAGGTGTGCTTAGACATGAAGCTGGGAAACCACCTAGCCCCCAAGTTCTCTGCACAGGGATGTGGGGGTGGCTAACTCCAGGAGAGTAGGTGCTCCAGATCCCTGTAGATGTGCCTGGGCATGGAGCAGAGAGCCCCCCTGGACAAAGACCTCTGAACAGTCATTCTCCAGGCAAGCAGGTGCTGTAAATGCCTGAAGATATGCCTGGGCATGGAGTGGAAAGGATCTCACTACACCATGATCCAGTTCAGGAAAGGTCGGACAGCTCAGACTGCTGAGCCAGGTCAATGAGTATTCTGAATGCCCAGAGATCTGCCTGTGCACAGAGCAGAGAGAGCCCTGCTGCATTACAATCTCGGGGGGTAGATTGGGGCACCCAGCAATGGCTCACACAGATCAGATCCAGATCACCAAGCTGGCCAGGGCTGCAAGGCTGCCGCCCAGGAGAAACTTAAGCTGTAGCAGCTCTCCTCTTGCCCCAGGCCTATGGAGAGAGCACAGAGCACCTACTGCTGAGGCACTTTTCACAGTTCTGGCTGTGGAGGCCCATACCCCACTCCCGAGCAGGCTCTCCAGTCTCAGGCCCAAGACGAATATTCCTGCAGAGCCACAGTGCAAGGTTGCTAACGAATGGCTGCCTTTTTAGGTGCCCTGATTAAAAATGGCATGCTGCTCCCAGTGCTGGGTCTGGGAAGTGTCTGACCTTTTCTGAGTATCTTTCCCTCAGGGCATCTTTCCAAGCCTCTCCCGCAGTTAACTCCCTGAGTTAACTCCAGAGCTTGGGAGAAACAAAGTGCTCTCCCTAGGCCAGGGTGCCTGAGGTCCCCAGAGGAAAGGAAAGCCACAGAGGGAGTTTTCTGCCTTTCTCATGTACTGGGGCTTCACTCGCTTTTTTTTTTTTTTTTGAGACGGAGTTTCGCTCTTGTTACCCAGGCTGGAGTGCAATGGCATGATCTCGGCTCACTGCAACCTCCGCCTCCTGGGTTCAGGCGATTCTCCTGCCTCAGCCTCCTGAGTAGCTGGGATTACAGGCACTTGCCATCATGCCCAGCTAATTTTTTGTATTTTTAGTAGAGACGGGGTTTCACCATGTTGACCAGGATGGTCTCGATCTCTTGACCTTGTGATCCACCCGCTTCGGCCTCCCAAAGTGCTGGGATAACAGGCTTGAGCCACCTCGCTCGGCTTCACTCACTTTTGTCAGTCACATGCGTCCCTGGGGCTGTTTACTGGTGTTCTCTTCTCTGGGATCTGGGGTGTCATTCACAATCTGGTAGATTCCTGTTTTGCTTCCTGAATTAAAACTGGGTTTTAACTGTGTTGATCTTTCTGTACTATTTTGCTACTTCCAGGTGCCCAAGGCACACTGAATGCCTCTAATGTGCCATCTTAGAAATAAAAATCTAAATTTTATTACAGCTAAATATTTTGATAAAGTCTAACCACTTTTCTACTCATTTGAGAATATTATTAGAGATAATAATAGTAAAACACATTTCTAATGTGTCTAATTCTGTTTTAGCTATTAGACAGATTAACACATTTATCAGAGAAAAGTATGCAAAACATCAATATTAATAAAAGGCACTGGGTGGCACTATCAGTAGTGTTGTTACACTATCATAGATGATGCTGCATATATATATATTGAATATTATATATTACTATATATAATATATACTATATATAGTGTATATAGTATATATGCATAATTCATGTATTATAAATTATATAATCTATAATATATAGTATAAATATATATAATATATTATATATAATATAAATATAAATCACATATATGTAATTTATGCATATATACTATGTAGTGTTATAGTACCTAATAAAATATATGCTATGTAATTTATGCATATATACTATGTAGTGTTATAGTACATAATAAAATACATACACTAGTATATATATAATATACTATATATAATATATACTATATATTATATACATAACATAATCTATAATATGTATAGTATATATTATATATAATATACTATGTATAATATATATTTTCTGTAGTATATATAATATATATTCTATAACATAATATATTTAATATAATATATACGATATTTCTGTATATATACACTATATATTATATATACACTATATATATTTCTGTATATTATATATAGTGTATATATACTATATATTATATATACTATAATATATATACACTATATATATACCATATATAGTATATATATGCTGTATTTCTATATATATTATATAGTGTATATATAATATACTATAGATATATATGTATAATATATACATACTATATACAATATTTCTGTATATATTATACTATATTATATACAGAAATATTGTATATAGTGTGTATATATAATATATATAATATTAATAGTATATATACACTATTTCTGCATATATATTTTATATATACTATGTATATATAATATATAGTATATATAAAGTATCTTCACTATATCTAATGTCTCTGGATAAACACTGAGTCTCATTCATCTTCAAATTCCCCAGTAATCCCAGTTCTTGGCACACGTAGAAACCCAGTATTTCTGTTTTCTTGACTGAAGACTTACTATCTTAAATCAGCAGTTTATAATAACAAATGAGATGTTGATCACCACCTGCAGAGGTCTTGCCTGCAGACCTCAGCAGGTGGTGATATTTAAGTAGAGGAGAATTTGTCCTAGGCATGTTGCAATATCTCACCTGGTTAAATATTTCTTGATAAATAGAACAATATGTGATAGTGACTGATTATTTTTCTCAATTGTTTCTTACACCAAATACATTAGCACAGTAAAATAATTCACATATTGTACCTGTAGCCTCTCCCCCATGAAATTTCTGCTTGTTGATAATCTTAGAAAAATAAAAATTTAAAGATACCCTAAACACTAAGAACAGCAGAGAACACTTAGGAATGATTGAAAAGTTAAGGAGACAAGATTCAGATATCACATTGAGTAGCTAGCTCTTCTGTGAGCCCAGTGAGATAAGATAAAATTCAGATATTTTGGCCTATGTTGCCTAATAGAATGCTTCCTGTTTCTCATAAGAAAGGTCATTTGTATTATGTTCTGCTAAATGTGTATCACCTCCCTGGGTCCCCAGAGTGAGCCACAGGCTGGAAAGGCTCAGCATGTCCCAGCTTCCCAGGAAGAAAGCTGCTCTGGACATGGCCTTCCGTGCCTGATGGGTGGTTTTGGTGGAATCTGAAGGAGAATGAATCCATTTCAAGTATGAAGAAGCCAGACAGGAGAAGTCCCTGGGAGTCAGTTTCAGGAGATAGACCCAGAGGAAGGCTGACACTGACATTAGCCTTCTACCAGGGGCCTGCTTCCTGCCACTCCCCAAAGCATTCTGGAGTGAAGACGGATCCTACCCCATGGGATCAAATCACCCAGAAACGAATGAGCTGTGAAAGTGCAGGCAGGAGCCAGAGAATGGCTGTGCCTGTCCGTTTGCTCATTTGTTTTCTTAAAGAGGTTTCCTGAAATGTTGATTCAATCAAGAGAAATGCTCTTTCATTTTTGGTGTTGGTGTGAAAACCTCACTGCAGCAATGAAAGTTCAAATTAATTAAAAATTAACATGTTTTCTGCCTGGGTTACTACAAACACATCATACTTCTTGATTCAAAGCAAATTTTGTTTTGTTTAATTGACTTGGAATCTTCTTAAATGCCTGAGTTAATTTAATTATATACAGAAACTATTTTGTAGATTAATTGGCATAAATGTAGTGTGCTTTGTGTTTGTAGTATAGTATACACAATTCCGCACTTCCGGAGAATACCAGAGAGGCTAACAGTCTGCATTTTATAGTTGATTGTGATAGTGCGGCTGGTACTTCATTTAACTCTTTTGTGATTAAAGACTTGTTTTTTAATCCTTCGTTTATTGTTTCAAATAGTAATCCTATTGTTTGACTATCTTTTCTCCATATTACATAATATAATTATTATTACAAGCACATTTATTCTAAGCATCTGTGTTACTTCTGAATAGACTTCCCTTAGACAAGGGATTGTGTTATGTTTGAAGAATTCCCAAGATCGTAAAGCCCCTTAGAAAATGTGCTGATGAGTGTACGTGGATTTGCAGAATTAAAATTTTACTCCATTACTAATTGAAATAAGCATACAGAGTTTCTGATCAAGTCCATTGTTAATAGAATAGGCACCCGCATTTCAATGTTTAAAAAAACACTCATATTTTAAATATTAGTTTGCCTTCTCTGAATTAATAATTAAGTGGTCATTGGATATTTTGCATATCACTATTCTGTATAATATATAGTAGTAAAATGTGGTATATGTATATCTTACTGTAATTTTGTCTCTACACATCTGTTCCCTTTGCTGATTTGATGTCTCTGGATAAGCACTGAGTCTCATTCATCTTCAAATTCCCCAGTAATCCCAGTTCTTGGCATATGTAGAAACCCAGCATTTTTGTTTTCTTGACTAAAGACTTACTATCTTAAATCAACACTTTGTAATAACAAATGAGATGTTGATTACCACCTGCGGAGGTCTTGCCTGCAGACCTTGACTCAATGACAGATGAGTGAATGCACTCTCACACCTGGTTCAGTGATTCAAGTGGGCTAGACATTGTCTTCAGCAGCTTTCAGAGGGTGAAATGCAGCCAATCGACCAAGATCCCCTGTACATACACACATTTATTCAGTAAAGGTTTCATAACAGGTTTTCTGTCAACACGCTTGTGGATAATTAACATTGTTAAAAGAGTGGTTTTTACAAATGAAAAAAGCTTTAGTTTTCCAGGCCCAGAGTAAACACTATTAATGGATAATTCCCCTCTGACCTCCCCCTGAGAGGACCATCCAGCACAAAATTTACATGAGTAAACAGTTAAAGTAGAGACAAAGGGATATGGGGTAAACAGATTTAAACTGGGAAAGCCTTTTATTGTCCCTGTCTTTTTCCTAAGGGAATGGACCGGCCGTCTTAGGCTGTTCAAATGAAACCTTTCGGCCTTCCAAAAGGTTTGAGACTCTATATTTTTTCCTAATATTTCCTTGATATTTTGCCAACCACCCCGAGTGAATCTCAACAAACAAAACCACAAAACGTTGTCACAAGTATACAATTTGCTCCAGTCAATCTTTATAAAGCTTGTCCAATTCCCCCAAGCAGCATGGTGTACTATAGCCATTACCTCTATTACAGCAATTTCCAGCCTGAAATGTAACATCTATGAGTAACAGGAGGGTAGGAACCTTGTTTTATTCAGGTCTATGACTCTGGAGAGGAAGCATGATTGGTATCAAATTTAACATTTATAAAGTAAATCAACTGATGAATGAGCAACACTTTAATTTGCTGTGATGATAAGAACGTCCATCTAACAAAATAAATGAATATTCTGGCCCAAAAGAGGAAAGGTATGAAACATTTCTTTAAGTACCTATTGCTCAAACATAAACACCGTATTTTTAGCTTTCCACACTGAGGAAATTAATTGGTGGTTAGTAAGTAAACTGGTGTCTTTAACTTGATGCTTTACCTGCAAGAATATTGTTTACCAGGAACACATTCTTATTATATACAGGTTTTACTGAAATGCAAAATAAGTTAAGTAACATGTCATTAGACCCTACAGCGAATTCCTGATCTAGATCATTATATAGATGTAATACTTTTGTTTAAGTGTGATGTCATCAACATTTTGAAAGCATCAAATGGAACTTGTTTCCTCTGGTTTTGTTTTGTTTGTTTGTTTGTTTTTGAGATGGAGTCTTGCTTTGTTGCCCAGGCTGGAGTATAGTGGTGCCATCTCAGCTCACTGCAACCTCTGACTCCAAGATTCAAGCGATTCTCTTGCCTCAGCCTCCCAAGTACTGGGATTACAGGTGTGAAGCACCACACCTGGCTAATTCTTTTATTTTTAGTAGAGACAGGGTTTCATCATGTTGCCCATGCTAATCTCGAACTCCTGTTCTCAAGTGATCCGCCTGCCTCATCCTCCCAAAGCACTGGGATTATAGACATGAGCCACTGTGCCTGGCCTTTTTTCCTCTTCAGCTAAAATGTGTCATAGATTCCAATTAGTGGTGATTTCAGTTTCTGCAGGAAGAGATTTCCTCTCTGAAAATGGAACTTAGTGGGAAGTGAGAAGGACATTTAGAACCGTCGCATTAGCAAATCAGCTGGGTTGATTTTTTTTTCAGGGTTCCACACCCGAATAATCAGAGCACAGCACAGCACATGAGGCTGAACTGTACTAGAGGGTGTTGCACCTCAGACTCTGTCTCTTCTAGATTTCTTCTTTCTCTGCTGAACATAGAGAGTTCTTTGGAGCAGTGTTTGTCGTAGGACCATTCTTCTGGGAGATGAGATATAAAATAGTATGAGGTTAGAGCAAAAGTAATTTCAGTTTCTGTCATGACTTTTAATTACTTTTGCACCAACCTAATAGTATAAAAGAAAATATCCATCCTATTCTTAAATAAGACATTTTAGGATCACCTGTTAGTATTGAAGGGGAAAAGGGACAAAGGGAGGGGCGCTTTCAATTGTATGTGATAACAAAGACATGAAGACTGATTTTTCACTTTGTTAGTTCATTTGTGTAATTTAATTTCTAACCCCCACTTTGTTTTTAATTCCCTAACAAATCAGAAGTAAATGTCTAATGACATAAATCTTGCTAATTTAGAGTTTTTATTTCCATAAAAGTTGAGATTTGTTACCTATTTGAAGTATTTGATACCTTAAATATAAGTATTAATGTTAAGTCATTAAAAGCAGAGAATTGGGCAGAAAGATGCTATCAGAGCAATTACTAAAAAAATCATGTCCAAATAGTCTACAATATCATAATTCCATTTCAGTTTATTTCTAAGGAAACGTATACTTTTGTATGTTTGAAAACTGAAGATAAATTTGTCAGAGATGATACGTCTGAGTTTAACCATATTTTCCTTATAACTCATTTATCAATATTTTAATCAGTATCATTGGTTTGGACAACTATAGAGTTACTTTCTAAATAGGAACAATACTGCAGAATGGCATAGTAATGGTATATGAGTAACCCAGTTTTTCGAGGTCAGAATATTGCTTCATTTCCTAAGTGTATGAGAAAAAAATAACCGAATGCTAATTATTTCTCTGAGTCCACAAATATATTTAACCCAGGATAATCACGCCTGCTGGTCTTGTTCCAGAATCCATCTTTTTTAAAACAGGTTTTAAATATTTTGTATTGATTCAGTATCTTTCTATGTAACTGATTGCTTCACAATTTTCTTCTGGAACTTGCTTGGATTTCTCATGCTGACATCTCTAAATTAGAATACCGCAACTGGAGCTGAAGTGCATCAGTGCAGCCTTTACAGATAATTAGTTTCCAGAAGTTTTTACTTCCCATTAATTTTTCAATGTAAATATCTGATGGCAATTAGAAAATATGATTGGGGCTTTTCTGGAAATTTTCTTTAATATAAAAGTGATTGTGAGCTGAAAGCACAATTCATGGCCAGGGACCACTTATTTGGAGAGTTGTTCCATTATTTGAACTTTGTTATTTCATGAATAGCTCTTTTTAACTCCTTCTTTACTTTCACAATTTTTACATTGCTGCTAGAAGTCTTCTCAGCATTTGCTTTGAATTCTGTCTTCAGTGTATCTCTCACTGATGAATAGCTTTTTTTTTTAATTGAAAATATATAGCATATAAGTAATCACAACAATGGTTCTGAAAGACACCCTCGACTAGAAATTATTTTAAAAACAGGAGCCAAATCCCATGTAATAGAACAGTAGGTATCAAAATGGAACCCACATTTCTATTCTGTTTTATCTTGACTTATTAGGATTAATTACAGTTAACCAAGCATTTTCGCTCAACTGTTAAAAGTTATAATTAATATTTAGCAACAAAGAAAATTTGGGTTATGTAGTTTTATTTACTTTATGAATCTATTCTGAAATCACCAGATCTAATATCCTATTACTGGTGTCATTTCGCTGCATACATTGTTTTGGATAGGATTACCTTAGCAGGTACAGCCTATATTTGAAAATGTTTTTGTGGTTGAAAAAAAAATCTCTGTGAACTTTATGTGAAAGATTATCTGTATGTTATCTATATAGTATACAGCTTTTACTCATTTTAAGTTCTTCACCAAAATCTCAATTTTAATGAATCTTTAAAGCTGGAGGCGCTGGTGTTTTTAATTAACATGACAGAAGGGTTTCCAACACACTTCCCCCATGCTATCCTGAAGCTGGGCTTCTGAGCTGTGTACATGGAATGTGCATCTTTGTGCCTGAGCGTAGACATGCCATTTTTTTTCAAGGTTGAATTTGCAGTTTGCCTAATTATCTTATCAGTAAAGGCAATCAGACTAAGTAAGCGGAGTATTTAAATTTCTGTTGGTCACTCTTCCTTCCCTCCTCCCCATTTGTCTTTCTTCCAGAGCATCTCTGATCCGTATTTGTATGTTTGTTTCTTATGCTAAACTTTCTTCATTAAATAACCTTTCGTAATGCATCCTTCATTGCAGTATTTGTTTCTTTCGTTTTTGGCAAAAAAAAAAAAAGGGGGGGTGCAGAGGGCTGGCTTTTATGGCATCAATTTTTATCTTATTTTGCCAAGCTTTGACCAAAGGAAAAGAGTGGAACTGATGTTCACTATGGACTTATCAACCAGCTACACATGGCATTTCCAGATATACTGGGAATCTATTCGGTAAAAATGTAACCAACTAGGTATACATAAGGAAACTCTGAAATACATATGGAATCTTTCAGGTGTATATAAAACTTTCTGTACACTCAATATTAATTTAAATTTTATCAGAATCCACCAGGAATTTTAAGGCATAATCTTTACCTATAAGCAAGTTGATAACATTTAATTTTATGTTAAATAGGAGCTATTAAATATTTAAATGTATGAATAAGTGAAATGGCGAGAAGAGAATGTATTGGTCAGGGTTCTCCAGAGAAACAGAGCCAATAGCCAAGAGGATATAAATATACACAGAGATAGAGATGGATTTTTTTTTTTTTTGAGACATAGCCTCGCTCTGTCACCCAGGCTTGAGGGCAGTGGCGCGATCACAGCTCACTGCAGCCCTGACCTCCTGAGCCTAAGTGATCCTCTCACCTCAGCCTCCCAAGTAGCAGAGACCACAGTTGCAGGCCACTGCGTCCAGCTAATTTTTGTATTTCTTGGACTGGGCAATTAAAATGTTCTATTAGTCCTGCTAAGCTGAAGAGGTTGCTTCGTACATCTGTGGGTTACATTCAGTGCGATGCTGCTCACACAGCACCTCTGAGCACAATGCTGCTCACACAGTACCCCTGAGCACGATGCTGCTCACACAGTACCCCTGAGCACGATGCTGCTCACACGGTACTCTGTGAGCACGATGCTGCTCACACACTACTTCATGAGCACGATGCTGCTCACACGGTCCCCCGTGAGCACGATGCTGCTCACACGGTACCCCGTCAATGCTGTTCATACAGTACCCATATGCACATGATGCTGTTCACATGGTACTTCAGGAGCATTTGATGAAGGTCATGGGTGGGGCCTAGATGAACCTGCCTGAGAATGACTTTGTCAGCAGTAACTATCTGTACATGATCGTGTGTCTGAATCAAATAAACTGTAATATTTGCATGCTGTTGAGATTTTGGTGTAGGTGCCTACATTAGTTGGTATTTAAGACATGGAGTTGGGTCAAAATTTACCCTCCCTTTTAGTGCTGTGGGCATAGCCTTACACAATGCTTTCTGGTCACCTTTTCCCCTGAGGAGGCCTTTGGCACCTGTTCAGCCTCACCTGTGACATGTTTCTATGTGCCTGCATGCCGCCCTCCTCCTGCACAGAACCCTCCCTAGGCTGAGATGTCTTGGTGTGAGTTAAAGTTGTGCCCACCTCCCCTCCAGGCAGATGCCGCTCCCAGGCATTGACTTGTTAAACTAATCCTACCATCTTCAAGGCCAGGCCAACCGACGCATTCTGAGCAAAAACTTATTTTTCTCTCCATTTTACTCCTTCACTCGTTTAAATATCGGCAGCTCTGTGTGTGAGCTTCTGGCTGTGTTTATGCTGGACACAAGGCTCAGGGATGAGTTCAGGCTGGGGTCAGCCCCTGAACCGTTGTCCACGGCCTTCTGTGCAAGACACAGCCACCCTGTCTGTCTCCACCCGCCGGCTCTCCCAACTAGATGTTTTCAAGAAACGAATAATTGGCCATATGAGCATTCACTATTTGTAAGGTGGCAAGTTTTGAATTTGTTTCGCCGGATGTTTTGAAGAATTATTTCGACTGATTAGAAAAATATGGATGAACTATTCTGGGAATGTCACAAGACACAAAGACTTTCTGAATGTGTAATATGCTAAAAGGATTCTGTTCTTTTCCTGAATTTATTAGATTCTGTTCTTTTCCTGGAGACCACTGACAAGGTTTTCTCTTTCCAAACAAAACAGTTTGTGACTCATGTATTAATACTTTCCAGGTGGAGATTTATGTTTCTGAATGCACGGTTAATAAAAAGTTGTACTCATATTCCTTTAGCGGGGAGACTTGAAACTTAAAATTAGTTAATATGTTCCAGACAGTTTGAAAACAATAAAGAAAAGAATTCCTTTTTCAGGAGCAAAGTAAGGGCGGGTGGGCAAAAAGCAGCACTGGGCCATCGTCATTAGCAAAGTGTGCTGTCTGTATTGATACCAACTGTTCAATTTTGCCTTATTTGGCGTCTGTTTTTGTATTAAACATGACCAAGTAGAAGGCAGCTCTGCCCACAATAGAGAAGACACTGCTCCTTTGTATTCGCACAGCAGATTAAAAGCTGAGCGTAACATTGTGTTTGTAGTCTGTGAGCCTCTGACTTGGTGAATGGACTATGCACGTTTGTTTTTTAAGTAGTAACATTTTTGTTTATGCTTGAACCTTCAATCCCAGCATGCCTTGGGTACACAAGGAGGCAAACAAGGGTTGATTCCTGCACACGGATCTCTGCACCTGCTGAACAGGGCCACACCTGCACCCTGGAGACTCAGTGGGTGTGACCACAGGGAGAGCACACGGGCCTTTGAAGTTCTGTGGGGATGTTTTTGGCAAACAGTCAGTGTTTGTATTTGATCTTCACATCATCTCTATTCCACTCCTTAGAGGGTGCTGCACACTGGAGGGTAACGTTTTTTTGTTTGTGCCTTCACATAGCACTTCTTGAAAAACATTTCCAGTGTGGACTTCTCTGTGGCAAAGGAAAACCCTCCTGCGATTCAGTTCATGGCTTAATCTTATTCATAGGTTCTCAGGTGACATAAGAAACGTGTTCCAGGGCTTGTTTTTACTTTGCTCCAAAGCAAAAGTATCAGCACACCCCCACATACTCCCACCTTACATGTATACACACATTATTTTGGCTGTGCTATTGACTCACTTTGGATGATGTAGCATCAGCTTGCTCTTTGGTGTCAGGACAATAAACACATTGGTTAAGTGGATGAGTTAATTAGAAATAGCACATCATCAACAGTTGTTGTTACTGACTTATTTTCAATAAATTTAACTTGTCAGGAAAGCCTTTTCTCGTCCAAAGCCCAAGTCGAATTCTATACAATTGTAACACATATTCATCTGGTTTGCTACTGTTTCTTCTGTAAGAAGGAACATACCTATAGTTTGGGAGAAGGTGTGTTTTTTTCATACTTATCAATAAAAATGTAATTTAAAACTTAGTCTAAAGAAAGCACCATTAGACTTTGTGAAGAAAAGCAGGTGGGAAGAACCAAGGAGCTTACAAAACCAAACCAAAGATCTAAAACTAGTAAGTGACTTTAGCAATTGACAGGATATGACAAAAGTGAACAGAATCAATCACGTACATTAATCATTATGTATTAACAGTGAATGCGTGGAAACTGAAATGTAAAATATAACACCCTTTCCAGTTTCTGCAGGAAAATGAAATACTTAAGTATGCACTTAACAAAACATGTACAGAATCTGGAGGCTGAAAATGAAAAAAAAATGAATGAAAAAGAGATGTATAATGTTTATGTATTAGATTCAGTATAGTAAAAACGTCAATTATCCCTAGGGTGATTTATAGATTTAATGTAATTCCTGTTGAAATCTTAGCAGTATTAAGACATGTATGCAAGCTTATTCTAAAATTTATATGTAAAGGCACAGACTTCTAATAGCTTAAAAAAAAACTCGAAAAAGAGGAATAAAATTAAAGGAACAACTCAACTCATATTAAGGCCTACCATACAGCTAGAGTAATCCAGACATTACGGTATTGGTAGACAGACAGACACAACGATCAAAGGAAGGGGAGGGGGAACACAGAAATAGACTCGCGCAAATATCCTCAGGTGATTTTTGACAAACATACAAAACACTTGAGTGGAGGGAAGATCGCCTTTAACAAAAGGTGCTGGACAGCTAGGCATCCCTAGGCAAAATAGGCAAAGAAAAGCCAGAATCTCACATATTACGGAAAAACATCAAGACGATCAGAGACCTAAATGTAAAGCATAAAGCAATACAACTTTTAGGGAACAAAAGGAGGAAACATTTGGTATCTGTGGCTGGGCAAAGAAGAACTTAAGCCCGAAATCAAAATCATAATCAACATTGAGAAAAACTGATGAATTATATGACATCAAAATTTAAGACTCTTATTCTTCAGAAGACTTCATTAAAAATATTGTAAGATAACATTCAGGCTGGGAGCAAATATTGCAACCTTCATATCGAACAGGAGACTAATATTTAGATATATAAATAGTACTCCAAATTCACAGTAGGAACATAAAAACTGTTGATATTTCACCAACGATTAATATATGGATAGCACATAAGCATGTGAAAAGGTGTTGAGTGTTATTAGCTATTAGCTAAATGCACATTAAAACCCTGGTAAGATACTGCCACATACCTGTCAGAGCAGCTCAGAGAAATAATTGTGACAGCATCCAATGCTGGTGAGGAGGTGAAGAAACTCACTGCCCCATGCATTGCTGGTGGAAATGTCAAACAGTACAGCCATGCTAGAAAAGACTTGGACAGTTTCTTATAAAACTATAAATGCAACTACCCTATGACCCAGGTATTGCACTTCTCGGCATCTATCCAAGGGACATGAAGGTGTATGTTTACACATAGTGACCTTATTCATCAAAGCCCCACTAGAAATCCTCTAGACGTCCCTCAGACTGCTAAGTGGCTGGTCACATTGCTGTGCATTAACGCTGGAATACTACTCAGCAACAGAATGGAACAGCGTATCCACACACAGCAACCTGGAGGAATCCAGAGAAAACTCTGCTCCCAGTCTTTGATTCATAATTTGTAGAGCTTCTTTTTTTTTTTTCCTCTTTAGAAAAATTTTTATTGATAGCTTTATAAACTTGGTAACAGATGTAGGAATAATTTAAAAGCATTACCTTCCTCAAAACATTTCTTTGTCTTGTCTTTTGTTTGCTTGTTTTTTAAGTTCTGGGATACATGTGCAAAGCTTCTTTTTCTTATGATGATATATAATGCTTTTTTGATTTTTAGAAAGACTGGGGAATATGGAAAAGAACAAAAAAGAAGAAAATGATTGATATGCACCACAGACACCTGTCTTGGAGAAATCCCCTGTAAATCCGTGCACGCATTCTTCCAGCTGATGTCTGTTCCTTCCTTTTAGTGTCACTTTGTTTTCTTGGGACTCTTGTAGCTAGTTCATGGGGAGAGAAAAAAAAAAAAACACGCCAAAACCTCATGATATGAAGTTAATCAATGGAAAGTGAATTTTGCCTCAGCCTAGAGGCGACAGAGAGCTTGATTGAGTGGGTGCCTGATGACGAATATTGTGAGGGCAAAGACTTCGAGGTTTCCTGGATGCCTTCCCCAGAGCCCGCATTTTCCCCAGGATGTCCTGCCAATTAAATACCTGTTGAAATTATGTTATCAAGTGGCACTTTTCACAGCAGTTGTGACTTTTATGTGATTTGACACTTTAAGAACATGGAAGTTTATTTGTCCTAGAACTTGCCTCAAAGAGAAATAACGATGCATAAATAATTGGTGAAAATTTGGAGAGAAGAAATGAACAATACTTAAAGTAATAAACAGTAGTGATGTAGACAGATTTCTGGTGAGGAAAGATATTAACTAATCTCCTTTAGTTGCCAACTCAACCCAACACTTAAGATCAAGACACCTCTTCACTTCTTAAGAAATAAAACCGTATATAGTTGATATCAGTGTTATTAAAATTTCTACAGAATTGGACTACCAAATTTCTACAGTGTTTTTATCCTTTTTCTGTTAATAAAATGTAGGATGCTTTACAGATTGCTGACTTTCAGGAGAGGTGGAACAGTGAGGTCTTCAGTGCATCCTGTCACATTGCAGGAAACTCTTAACTGAGCCCGAGAGACACTGGGCTCAGGGACAGGACTGGGCCTGCTGGTTCGACAGCAGCTAGCTTCACAACTTTAGACAAATTTCACTGCCCTTATTTCTGAAATAGGTAAAATGATGGCTCCTTTTGTGATCTGATGTGAAGACTAATGGAGAAAGTGCCTCAAAAACACCCAGCAGAGAATTTGGCCTGTCAGTATCAAGAAATATTAGTTTCCATAACCTTTCCCTTTGAGTGGCATTAGTTAAACAGTATTAATCCATCTGTAGTTTTCATCAATACGTAGCACCTGTGTTAACAGTCTTCCACCCCATGATAGAAACAGCAGCCAGAATATTCCCTTGATCTGCAAATCTTTTAAAAACAAAACAGCAATGATTCTTAACAAATGCTATCTCTGAAATGTCTGCCTCTGCACATGGAGATATCGAGATGTTGCCAGTGTTCAAGGTTCCAACGAGGATTAGAAAATAGGCTGAAGCTGTAGACTATAGACATGTGATT
Organism: Saimiri boliviensis; assembly: GCF_048565385.1. Classification (NCBI taxonomy): domain Eukaryota; kingdom Metazoa; phylum Chordata; class Mammalia; order Primates; family Cebidae; genus Saimiri; species Saimiri boliviensis. Next base: position 5,075,195 of record NC_133464.1, on the reverse strand, counting down.
TTGATGCATAAAAGACTCATACAGAAGGCACTGAATATTAAGTTAAAAGGTCTGAATGCTGGGGTTATGTGACCATGAATTAATAAGGGGAAACAGTTGCAAACTCTCAAACGAAACCCTTGCTTTTGATTTTTCTAGGATGGTTCCAAACCACTGTGTTGAGATTAGTGGGATACATCTGCGGAGCTGAAGCTAGGCCACTGGCCACTCAGAAGTCCATGACCCATCACCCATCATTAGTCCTACCTATTTTACATTGTTAAAAAAAAAAAAAGTCTGGGAATGCCATTGTAACATTACACCTAAGATTGTCAACTTTCAGGCAATTCACGTCTGTATACAACAGTCGTGTGTGAACTATGATCTTTTCCTTTTTCCAATTTATTACTTTTATCTGTCTGAGGAGTATAGAAAAACATATTTTATAGTTTAAGATGGTTAAAACTTTTCACAATGCTTACTTTACTTGGCACAGTTATTTATTTTATTAAGAGTGTCATTAACGACAGAGCGCATTGACTGAAAGGTCCCCACATATGCAAGATATAGTCATTCCAGGAAATACTCCACTTCCGTACGTTCAGTGCAGCCTGAGTGTAGGAAGCATACCACACGCAATATTTCTTTTGTCATTCACAAAATCACCATGAACTAGAAATGGAGAATTTTAAAATCTATTCCTAATATATTTTTACTCTGTTTTACAGAGAATAAAGATTTAAATGTTTTGGTTTTTATAGAAATTGTCAAAAAGTACTTACATATATCTCCAGATTCTTGGTTTCCATATTTTACCATGCATAGTTTTCAAGAGTTTTTTGCCCTTATGTGATATTTCATAATTGAATGATGTGAAAGGGAAAGTTAGTATTTTTAATCTCCAAAAAATAAACTTGTAGATTTTTTTTTTTAAATTCTGTTACTAACCTTCCCATTTTAAGATACAGTCTGACTCATAATTAAGAATCTCATTTCAGGTAAAATCATCCTAGATGCTATCGAATAGCGGGAGAATTTGAAGCCCTATTTCAAAGGCATTGTGTTTTTTTCTTTGTCTTGTGACATGTTTTCTGGCTGCAGAGGAAAACGCTCACAACCAAGCTGAAGGCATCTTTCCTGCCATCAGGCAAACTGCCCTTTCACATGGTCTGTTTTGAACTGGTTCCCGTCTGGTCCATTACATAGTTAACAGACCTGTCTGCAGCTACCGAAATTACTTCCCAGGGCTTCATCTACCCAGAATTTAACTGAAATAAAAGTGCTGCTCTGTTTATACTTTCCCATGGAGCAGGGCATAGCTGCTGTAAATTCTGGGCTAAAAAGTAATATAAAATGGAGGATGAGGAGGTTTAAAGAAATAGTTAAAGTTGCTGATACAAGGCCATGGGGTGCTTACTCATTGATTACTTATGGAGAATTGTAAAAGATACATAATTTTTTGCCCATGTGACTTGAATGATAACAGGAGCCAGTTGTTCTTTGCGAGACAAGTGGGCCCTCAATGGAATATTAACCTGTGCAATGATCAAGTAAGCGGGGGAAAAGAAAGATAATGGCAGGAAGATGCGTGGAAACCTGCTGTGAGGGCCAGAGGGATGGAGAGGGGTTACAACTTTTTTTTTCATTAAGATTTATCACTAGGGCCAGTGTGTGGTGGCTCACACCTGTAATGCCAGCACTTTGGGAGGCCAAGGCATGCAGATTACTTGAGCTCAGGAGTTTAAGACCAGCCTGGGCAACATGGCAAGACCCTGTCTATTAAAAATACAAAAAGTTAGCCAGGCATGGTGGCATGTCCCTGGGATCCCAGCTACTCAGGCAGCTGAGGTGGGAGGATCACTCTGTGCCTGGGAGGCAGAGCTGTCACCAGTTGGGATCACACCCTGTACTCTAGTCTGGGAACAGAGCGAGACCCTGTATTAAAAAAATAAAAAAAAAAAAAAAAGATTTATCACTGAAGTTTTATAGATTGCAGACAAAAGGACCCTCTGACCATGGTAAACCAATCTCTTACTGATGTCATTGCCCTTGACCTTTTCATGTTGTTCCACTTCCCCAAACCCCAGCTTGCTCATCCTCCATCATGCATTCCAGGAGCCCCAGAGAAAGTGACAGCAACCCCAGCCGCTGGTCTCCATGGCCACCTGGGCATGGCACGCCGCAGCATCAGCTGGCATCCCGTTGCTCGCCGCTTTGCAGCTGTGTCCTCCTCCACTGCAAATGTCTTAGATTGCCACGACCTTCACCTGGTCATCTAATCCTCAACCTCTTTCTGCAGTGAGAGGCAGACCTTCTTCTGTGCACCAACTCCACACTCTCTCCCCACCTCATCCGTTGCCCGCTCTTCAGTACTGTCCAGAGCTCCTTGTCTTGCAGACTTTCATGTGTTTACCTGTGCTTCTGACTCAGCAGGTTCACATTCCAGAGTCCCCCCCACGCCCCACTCCAGCCCCTAGATTGTTCTTCCACCTTCAGCAAAGATTGCGGAAAAATAAGTTCTCACAGACCCAGCTCACAGGGCCACTGCAGTCTGCCCATCATGACAAACTCTTTCAAGCTGTACAAATCCCTGGGTGCTTCTCCAGTCTCATCAATCTTTGCTCATCTCACCTTAGACTCCAATTTTGCAGACATGGATGTATCTTCCCTGTATACATTACGCTTGACCAGTGCCAATGCTGTCTGCTTTGTGCGTGTTGCTGATTATTCCAGGGATAACCCGAAAGCCTGGGAGTTGCTTGGCAAATTCTTACATGGCAACTCCTGGAGCCAGAGCCTGCTTTTCCTACACTGTTTCCTCGTTGTCCACTGCTGGGGGCGGTCCCCTTCCTTCACACTCACACCTTGAGTCTGTCTCTCTGATCTTACCTCCCTTGTCTGTGGCCCAGGATACTTTACTTTGCTATTGTTGAGTCCTTTTTCTTCATTTCTTAGCTTCTTGGTATTGCCTATTTTTTTTTTTTTTTTTTTTTTTTTGAGACGGAGTTTCGCTCTTGTTACCCAGGCTGGAGTGCAATGGCGCGATCTCGGCTCACCGCAACCTCCGCCTCCTGGGTTCAGGCAATTCTCCTGCCTCAGCCTCCTGAGTAGCTGGGATTACAGGCATGCGCCACCATGCCCAGCTAATTTTTTGTATTTTTAGTAGAGACGGGGTTTCACCATGTTGACCAGGATGGTCTCGATCTCTTGACCTCGTGATCCACCCGCCTCGGCCTCCCAAAGTGCTGGGATTACAGGCTTGAGCCACCGCGCCCGGCCGGTATTGCCTATTTTAAATAGGTGATTCATACACGTTTGTTGAGGGAAAGAAGTAAATAATGGCCTAATCAACCATCTCACTATTAAAAGGTACCAACAAGGAAAAATAGTAATTTACTAGAAATTAGGCATCTTTGCTTCAAACCATATGAGAGAACCTGTCGAGTTTTTGTATGAAGTACATGAATCACTTGTGACCTTCTCCTGTCACAAGGAAAGGGACAGCTGAGGTGAAAACCAAGTAAAGCATATAAATACTTCCTGGTACCACAAGAAATAATGCTTTCCTTCCCTGAGACGTCATGTGCTGTTATGCATCAAAAGCTTTGAAAACACATGGGGATACCATGTCCAGTGATTCTCATCATTTTAGACATGAAATACGGCACAAGTGACTTCTAACCACAGAAGTCTGACCAAAAGCCAAGCCGTAATGTGATGTTCCTTGTATCCTAACAGGTATTTGAGCCAGACCATGCAGGATGATGTGTCAACAGGGGAGCGTTCTCTGAACAGGGAGAAACTGGCTGTCTTGAAACAAGCCCTGAATGTCGTCGGCTTCAGCAACTTGGTGAGTCATGTCATAAATATCTCACTGAGAAAATCAGCGTTCTACTGATTTATACAAGTTATTCATTCAAAAGCATGGACTGAGCCCCTATCACATTCCAGATGTTGCCAAGGACACTGATGATTCAGTTGACAATAGGCCCCAATCCCTCCCTCCTGGAGTTGATGTTCTAAGCAGGGTAGGGGGGCAGGATTTAAGTCAGGTGTTGAGGAAGAGAGTAGCTAGGAAGAAAACAGAGCAGCCGACACAGAGTGGTGAGAGAGAGGGGGCTGTTTTCAAGAGGGTGGGTAAAGAGCCCTTTCCCAAAATGAATATAATGCATATATATATAACCTATATATTTAAAATATATATTTTATGATCTATTATCTTAAAATACTCAAAATATATTTTGAGTATTTGTATTTTATTGAGATCATAATTTTATAACTGCCAAATTATATATTTAAAATATAACTTATAAAATATAATGTATATTAAAATATAATTTATAAGTATATCTTTAAAATATAATTTAATATATTTAAAATATGTATAATATTCTATATATATATATATATGTATATCCAAACAGATCAAATAACTTTATATTTGATCAACCCATGGAAAAACTGATAAATCTGAAGTAACTGTTCATGTTAAGAATCACTTGAAAGTTAACATAATCACCTTGTTAAAACGTCTTCTTGAAAAATATACATTTTTTAATGTTATACTTAATCGCACAGAATTGCCGAATACCCGCAAGCGTATGAAGCTGAAAAATTTCACTTTCGGAGTTTTAGCTCATGGCTGTGCAGTAGAAATGTGTCCGATGATGGATATGTTGGTGGCCTGTGCTATGCCGTGCAGCAGGGTAGCTTCCAGCTGCATGTGGCTCCTGGACACGTGAACTGTGGCTCGTGAGACTGAAGAAATAAAGTGTTAATATTTCTTTGTTTTAATTAATGTAAATATTCATAGCTATATGTGGTTAGTGGTTGCTGAATTAAACACCACCTCTCCAGTGAATCAGACATAACAAATGAATAAGACCCTAAGGCAGCTTTGAGCGACACCTGTCAGAATTCTCTTCAATCTCTATTTCCCAGAGGCATTATCTCTGCCTCCATTCAACGTGGTCGCGTTTTGGATCATGGCCAATTTATGGCCAATTCCTCATGAATATTTAATATAATATCACAGGGATAACTTGGACATGCCACTAGTTCACGGTCCAGATTTAGTCACAGATTTAAATTTGTTCTGTTTCTTTTTCTGAAGCCAATACACCGATGGATTTGGGTCTGTGTTTATTCCCTTGCCCACACAGCTGTGGCTGATGGGGCAGTGAGTGGGTGGGGAAGGTGGAGGGCTCCTCCAGGGAAAGGGGAAGGAGTGGGGCTCACCCCAAATCGGTGAACACAGGGGCACCTTGCTGCACCCACCCTGGCCGTGTTCAGAGACTGGAGCTGGAGGAGCCCATAATCGCGTGGCGTCTCATTCTGTTTTGCTCTGATGACCCGGCCTCTGTTTTTCTCCTTCACTGAGTCCTCCCCACTGGCACTGTTCTGTCTTTGCACTTGCTGCCATGGTAGTTCCCCCCCCCACCCCCCCACTCCTTCCATGCCTGAAATGCCTGCTTCCTCATAGGAAGTGAAGCTAGGGATATGGATAGAAACCATTCTGCCAAAATACCAGTTGCTTGGAAACCGGGCTTTGAAAATTCATGACTGATGCTCAAAGGCAGGGCAAGCAAAGTACACTTTCTGACTAAGGTAACCCGGGGAGACTCGCAGAGCCTTGTTGGTAAAAGAAGTAGGTACACGCTAGCAAAAAACATGAAATTAATCCCTTCATCCTCATCGCGGGAGTGACTTGAATGGTGACAGTTTAGTCTACTTTGGAGGGATAGGTTATGTGCGGTAAGCTTCAAAGGAAGGTACTTCTGGGCGAGTGAAGTCCTTGAATCAACACTTGTGATTGTGGTCCTGAGGGATCTGTTGGCAACAGTGCCTCCAGCTCTCCCGTCTAGCAGGGCGGCAGGAATGGCTGCTCACGACACAGACACACCGCATCACAGCCTCCTCTCTGCTCACAGAGGAGTTTGGTTTTACTTTGGTCATAGAATCCACCACACTGTAATGCACATCACAGTTATCTTCACAGCTCTGTCTCCATCACTAATTTGTGAGGTTCTTGAAAACCGTACCGAGTCTTCAGCTGTCTATCCAGAGGTGCTTATCTTGCAGGTCCCAGAACCTTTCGTGAAGATTAAATGATTAAAAAACAACACAAAACAAAAACACTGGGCATGCTGGTGCACGCCTGTAATCCCAGCACTTTGGGAGGCCAGGACAAGAGGATTCCTTGAAGCCAGAAGTTCCAGACCAACCTGAGCAGCATAGTGAGACCCCCATTTCCACAAATTTTTTTTTATATTAGCTGAAACATGCCTATAGTCCCAGTTACTAAGAGGCTGAAATGGGAAGATCACTTGAGCCCAGGAGGTCAAGGCTATCGTAAGCTATGATTGTGCTACTGCACTCCAGCCTGGGCAACAGAGTGAGACCCTGTCTCAAAAAGGAAAAAAAAATAAGTTGAGAAGTAAAGTAGTTTGAGAGGCTTGAATAATGTCATTTTATACAACATAAGTGAATTTAATTTGAAATACAAATTTATGATTGAGGGGGTTAACCAGAAACATTTTTGTATGTATATCACCTTCATCGAATATTATTATACCTGAAAACTAGACGTCATTCTTTTCAATGCTCTTATTTTAAAATTGGTCAAATCATACCTTATTATGAAAACTACAGGCTCTGAAGAAAATCACGGAAGTCTCAAGAAGTATACTGTTTCCACTGTATGTTTATAAAGCAAATCAGCATTGTTCTTAGAACAACCCCCGCAGTAGTTATGGCAGGAGTTTTTGTTCTCAAATTACAGATTAGGAAGCTGAGAGCCTAACAAGCTGTGTCACCGCCCGTCCTAGGGCTCAACCTGTTTTACTATGGATCTCATCATGCTAAATATTCGACATTCTAGAGAAGTATGGTTTAACTTGCAGCTTTTTCTAGATCTTTCCTTCTTGCCAAAAAGTGACTGTCCAAAACCAAATTTAAGGTCTCATTTATTCTTTTATGCAGTGTTCCAGATTCTCTTTCAGAATTCTCTTACTTCCTGCTACCCTCTGCTCGACGATAACTCTTGCCAACATCCATTTTTTTCTGTTTTCCTTAAAATACCTTAAAAAACAATTAGCATTTTGTTAGTCTAGGCACAGTTGTTTTCATTATGCCTCCTTTAGTTTTCCAGGAGAAGTAAAAAATTCTGCAATCATCATGTTAATTTATCTCATAAGAGAGAGAGCAAGGAAATGAACAGCGTGTGTAGGTCCTTGCATGAAGCAGCCACGGCATGTGCTGAGTCTGAATAGTGTTCATCGTGAGCCTGCAGAGGACAGGAGTGAAGTCCAACCTTGCAAGTGAAACCTTCAGCACACAATTATTCATGTTTGTTATGACCATTATCTATAAGCTGTTAATTTATATCAGAATAGTATTACCTTATCCTCTGATTCTTCAAGAACAGAAACATTGATCTGGAGAAAATATGCTTTGAATGATGAGGCTTGGATTTTGAGGTAGAGATTGGCAGTTTTCTCGCCATATCAAACACTTGGGACCTGCAAACTCGCAACCTCATTAATAGGGCCATCGTTGTTGTAAGCTACTTTGAGATATTTTAAAATTCTGCCTTTTAATCTTTCTTCTAAGCCCCCTATTCATTCTCTGTTTGTAAAACGCATAGGAGGTGGAGAATCTGTTTGTAATTCTAGCAGCAATATTGCACCTTGGAGACATTCGGTTTACTGCCCTGACCGAGGGAGACTCCGCCTTCGTTTCTGACCTCCAGCTCCTGGAACAAGGTCAGTGGAACGTGACCTTCTGACATTAACCTCATTGATGTGCAGTTTTGCAGACCTACCAGTAGATGGAGACACAGTACAGAAAAGCCAGTTGGCGTAAACCTTTCACAGTAGAATTCAGCCAGGAGGTAAAATGGTCCACTTGGTTTTTTCTTATAATCTGTTATGGAAATGAGAAGCAAGATGTACTTTTATGTTCTCATTCTGTGCACCACATTAACAACACTGATTCTTTAACACATGCTTGTGTTTATTTATATTGTTCTAAGTACGCTTCACCCCACCACCAAGTATATTTTGGGGGCATGTTATTAGCTAAACATTTTAAACAGAATGTAATGACTTCCCTTCAAAGATCTTGCCAAGAATCTCTCTCTTTGAAGTTGCCTCGTTAGTCGCTCCCAGATTTTTAAAAATTACCTTGAAACCACAGATTGTCAATAAACAACATATCTCCACCTATATCAAAGTGATTTAACCAGGAATTTGGAGAAGAAAAAAAAAAATTCCATACCATCTGTGAGAACAGGGAGGAAGAAAATCTGCTGTGGTTTAGTGCACAGGACTGCAAGAACTCATTAATGTTTTGATTGCTCTAAGATGTTTCTCTAGTTGAATTTGACAATTACAGTAGTGGTGACTTTTTAAATTACCTATACTTTATGTGTCTATATGAAACTTATCAATTATAGCCATCCAATGCAATGTTCTCAGTAACAAAAAATATACTAACTTTATGTTTATAATGCTGATTTAATTTCAGTGGCTGGAATGTTACAAGTATCAACAGATGAATTGGCATCTGCCTTAACAACTGATATTCAATATTTTAAAGGTAATTCTTTAGACTTTCACATGTTTGTGCAATTTGGAATCAAATATGAAAATTAAATCCAGTTTGGCCTGTCTCCACTCAGTGAAATGATTTCTGTGAATTGAATGCCAAAAGAGAAAAGCACTGTGAGCCTTGTTGGTCATTTGATACAACTATACTGTAGACTCTTTATGCTCCTAAGAGACCATTTTTCCTAACTGGTCACCCCTTCTATCTAATCTTTCATCTTAGGAAAGCTAAGCCGTCAATCCAAGAGGGTTTATTCAAATAAAATATTGGATTGATTTGCATGCGTGGTGTCATGCTGCACTGTTCAGTGAAGGACCCACCTTTTCCCTCTACCTCATTGGTTAGAATAGCTGTCATTTATTGGGTATTTATAAACAGATATTGTGCCAAGTCCTATAAAAATTGTAGTGTTTGAATTCTCACCAGTTGCTCTGATGTGGGCATTACAATTTCCATTTTGACAGATGGGATCACTAAGATTCAAGTAAGTTAAATAACTTTGAACATCAAATCAGTAGTAGGTGACATGTTTGGAATTAGAATCTAGCGCTGTCTCACTCCCAGGTGACACACTTAATCTCTATGCTACATGCATCTCTGCTCAGTGAGCAAAGACAGTGGTTTTCCCACATAATCTTCGAGTACTCGCTCTAAATGATGGCCTTACGATTTTCCTCCTTATTGTGCTGGTGAGAACTCATTATTCGTCTGACCTTTTTTTCTCTGAAATCGCCACTATTCATCCTCTGTGGCCTTTTGGACTTACTTGCAGGTATTGAGGTAGGTGGCTCAAGAGTTCTGCCTCTCTCCTCCTCTCAGAATGAACCTCCCCATTGTTCACTCAGTTGCCCGAAAGTTATCCTTGATAGCTGTCTCTTCCACCTCCTCCATGCATTGGTCAGACACACGCCAGTTCGACCTCATCAGTATCTCCCATTCTTACTGCCTTCCCTTCATTCTCGTAGGCACTGCTGAAGTTACGGTTCATTCCCTGCATTACAGCAAGACGCTCTTGGTTCCTCTTTTATCTGGCCTGATCTCTGCTTGCCCTCTTTCCACACTACTTCTGAAATAATCTTTCTGAAATCCAACAGGCATTTCGGAAATAAGACCAACAGTTTCCAAGGTACACAAACTCCTTTAGAGGAAAGCTCGCCACTTTAGATGGCTTAGGAGGCCCCGCTGGCACCCTTGCCTCCAGCCACACTAAACGTCTTGAAGACATTGTTCTTCTTTGCACCTTCTTTTGAGAAACATTGAGCTCATCATTAGTATCTATGATTTCCTCTGCTTACACCATCCTCACCTGTTACCACCACCCTGTGGGTGCCCCACCTGCACTCCACAGTCACCTGGCTCTAGGAATGTCAATTTCACAATGTCATAAACGGCCACACCGGCTTTTGCTGCCACCTTGTGTTGTTCCATCTTGATGGCCTTGAACTTGTAGCTCTCTGACTGCATTTCTCCCAGTATCAGTAGGTATCCTTCCTCACCTGTGCTTCTAACAGACTGAAAACCCTTCAACCCCATTGCACATGGATCCCACCCTGTTACTGGTCTCCTGCTCTGCCTGAGATGCAATGGTCAGCAAGTTTGGCTAAGGCCATAGAATACGAATTCTGGACTTCCATTCTCACTCAGCCCTCCTGCCACAGTGTTGGGACCAGCTCAGTGGCAAACCACCCTTGCTCTTTGCTCCTTGGCCGCATCTCTGTTCTGTTCTCTTCCACAAACCTGTCACTCAAGAGCTCAATCACTGTCTCTTTGAGAATGACATATAAATTCCCACCTAAGTTCCAATCTTCTTTCCAAACTCCAGACCCACTTTCTGGTTGATGAAATCATGTCTTTGAAAATATTTAAAATATATGATTTTCCAGATAGCTTGTTTCCAAATGCCTTAGGAAGATTCAGTATCCAAACCAGTGAATTGTTACCAGAAGCCTTTCCAGGAGGGGCCCTGTGAAAAACTGGCTTCCTAACTGAGGTGAAATTACACACCCTACAATAAAGGTGCAACTCTGTGGCCAACAGTTGTAATGAAGAAGATTGCAATGCACGTGACATTCGTTTTAGGAAACGTTTTGCATCATAACTGACTGAGACCTTCTCATTTACTAAAATCAATATGATTTTTATACATCATTTGTTGAATGGATGTGTGGGGAATAAATAGGATGTGTGGTTTTGCTTGGCTTCCAAATGAGGAAACCCTTGTGCTCACACCTTCTCTTCTTTCTACCTTTTTAGGAGATGTGATAATAAGACGACATACCATACAGATTGCTGAATTTTTCCGGGACCTCTTGGCCAAGTCCCTCTACAGTCGTTTGTTCAGCTTTTTGGTGAATACCATGAATTGTTGCCTCCACAGTCAAGATGAACAGAGAAGGTAGGAGTTGTTGGACACTAAGTTTTGTTATTACTGTAATAAATCACTTAAAGGCTCAACTCCTAAAGCAGCTTCATTATTACAGGTGACCCATAAGTTAAACTTCATTAATATATTTCATTTTAACAAGGTAATTTTACTTCAAAGGTTTTATTGATTATTTATGTTTATTTATTAATATATTCAGTGAAATATATTCAATAATTAATATATTTCATTTTAACAAGGTAATTTGACTTGAAGGGTTTTTGTTGGCTGTCGTTGAGACGGAGTCTTGCCGTCTCGCCAGGCTGGAGTGCACTGGCGAGATCTCAGCTAACTGTAACCTCTGCCTCCCGGGTTCAAGCGATTCTCCTCCCACAGCCTCCCGAGTAGCTGAGACTACGGGCTTGTGCCACCACGCCCAGCTAATTTTTGTATTTTTAGTGGAGATAGGGTTGCACCATGTTGGCCAGGCTGGTCTTGATCTCTAGACGTCGTGATCCACACACCTCGGCTCCCAAAGTGCTGGGATTACAGGTGTGAGACACCATGCCTGGCTGACTTCAAGGATTTTATTGATTACTCTTTAGGAAGGGAAACCCCCTCCCTCCATTTGCACTGATGAATTAATCATCTCCTATGCATCGGTATTCAAATGCATTCTTTATGGACAGAAGGCATATATGGCCTTTTGTGCATCAGTAAGTAGAAAAACATAAATCTAGGACGAAGACAGTCTAAGAACACCTAAAGCACTGGGGTTTGTTGAGTAGCTCATGCCTCTTTGGGAACCGATTTGATGATGTGTTTTGGATCAGTAAGTCTTCTTATTTCTTCACTTATTTTGTGGATTATTTGGCAGAGGGCCCCTGTGGTAATCATGCTGATTCATACCCCTAATCATCATAAACAGTAGCTTCTCAGGGCTCTTTCATCATCCAAAAATCCTATATCTGCGTTACATACTTAGGAGTGGAAAACTTCCTTGTTATCCTTGTCACTAGTAGTGACCTTGAGCAGATAATTGAGAGTACAATCTCATTCACAGGTCTTCACATGCAGGCTTGTCTTCCAATGAAAACTGAGAATTTCTTTGTCATCCATGCAGACTTCTTAAATTTAAATTAAATTTCTGAAAACTGATGCCTTTAGAGGTTTCTTGGAAAACATTAGAACTAATATATATTAATGGGAAAGTTCTTAAATAAATATGGACATCTCAGAAGATTGCAAAGACAAGAGGATACTGAAATTTGTATAAAAATGTACACATCTCAAATCCCACTGAACATTGATTAGCTGGTGAATTAATCATCTCCTATGCATTCAGTAATCTGTGATTTGAGAGTGGCTATGATATGGTCCATATTTCAGCAGAAATATTTTAGTATTTAGTATGGTAAGGACTCTTGATTTTGCTATTGTTTATTACTATCAGTTAATTTGTTAATTTCCTGTAAGTATAAAGATGATTCACAGAATGATACTAATATGCTAAGTCTACCAAATTAACTATGTATAAAATTATTGACAGTTCTGCTGAAGTTGACACTGAAAAAAATGAATATATAAGTCCAGCTGTACATAGAAAGTTTTAGAAAATTTTCATTTGACATTTAAATCTTACAGAGCCTTGAATTTACATAATTGGAAGTACTTATAAAATGCTTTACATTTTTTGCTACAAACACACAGACAGAGAAAAACTACAAACGTAAACCATGGAAAACACTTTGTTTGTCTTTTCCTGGGAATATTGCCACTGTGTCAATGTGTAAATGTATGAGGATGGTCTTAGCTTTTAAAATTTATTACTAAGCAAATGAGTGAGGACAGGGATTAGTGGGAAATTAGAGGTGAATCACCATATTATAAGTTTGACTTCCAAGAGACAGTATTCTCCTTTGAGTCATAACTCCCATATTTTCTTCTCTATTTTTTCCATGTGTCACCAAAACCTGAATTAAATCCCCAAATAAAGTAAGAAAAGGTTATATTTGCAGTATTTCTAACTCATTTAAATTCATGGAAAGCTTACGGTTTTGCAGATTTATAGGCCCATTTCCTAAGTTACAGAAAGGTCTCAAAAATGTGGATGACTTTAGAATAGGGTCTGGTGTTTACCAATCCCCAGGTTTTTTGAAATTTTGTAGTCATGTCAAAAAAGACTGTATAAATAAATTATATCCTCATGGTCAAAGTTGTAGAGCATGATTGTGATAGGGTAGACATATTTTTCCACAGTATATTGTGTGTGTGTATATGTGTGTGTGTGTGTATATATATATATATATATATATATATATGTATATATATATATATGTACAGTAAATATTAACTGATTCTGATAGGATATACTTTTCATTCAGACATGTATACATACATATAGTGTACAGACATGTGTACTATATATAGATGTGTGTGTATATAAAATTTGTAAATTTGGCAAAAGAATAAATATCAGTATGATTTACTCTAACAAGTTATAAAGGGAAAATGAGTGAAATTGAAGCAGGTGAAATGTCTATTTGTTGCATGATGGATTCATTTCTTGGATCACAGTGAAATAAGTGCAGTGTTAGTGGTGCTTTAAATATTGAAACACTGAAACTTTATTTATTAGGCTTAGCTGAGAAAGATCTGGTCCAAACAGTTAAAATAATAATAGCAGTAATAAAAACCAAGCAATGATAATATAATGCCCTATATTTGCTTAAAACTTTGTTGTTCACCAAGCGTGTACATATAAATTACCTTGGGAAGAAATTCTGTTAAATAGCCGGAAACAACACATTTTATGGTTAAAACAATGACTCTCGGACAGTGTGAAACATGGCTCACAATCGTGACCACGTCTGCTTCCTCACGCCCCTTCCAATGCGCTTCCTCAGTAGAAACTCGTTTAAAAGCAGAGGCTTAGTATTTTAACCATTTTCAGAGGCGTTTCTTTTTCTGAACCAGAATTCTATGACTTCTAAAATGAAAGATACTGTATATCATTTAAATTTGTCTGAGAATGTCATTATTATAAAACTCATGTTTACAGTCTCTGGTGATGCAAGCAGGGTTTCGCTCAGTCCACGTCACTTGATGTCCCGCACACAGACACGCCGTCCGCCCCTCCAGTGGCCCCTGTGCTCTCCTCACTGCATCTTAACCTCTCGTTCACTGCCCTTTTGCTCCTGCTGCATCCATGCCCTTGTGCCCAAGTTTTCTCAGTTCTGTCATGGTCTTTCAAGGAGGGGGGTTTTACCTAATAGTACCCATTTTCATCTCTGATTAATTGACTGAAGAATAAGACAATGTAGGAAGAGGCCAGGTTCGGAGGCTCACATCGGTAATCCCAGCCCTTTGGGAGGCCAATGGGGGTGGATCCCTTGAGATCAGGAGTTCAAGAGCAGCCTGACCAACATGGCAAAACCCCATCTCTACTAAAAATATAAAAAATTAGCCAGGTGTGGTGGTACACGCCTGTAGTCTCAGCTACTTGGGAGACTAAGGCAGGAGAATTGCTTGGACCAGGAGGTGGAGGTTACAATGAGCTGATACTGCCCCACTGCACTGCAGCCTTGGCAACAGAGTGAGACTCTGTCTCATATATATGTGTGTGTGTGTGTGTGTGTGTGTGTGTATATATATATATATATATATATATATATATATATATATATATATAAAATGGAGTAAGGCAGTAAGGCATTTGGGAGTCAAAATAGCAATTTGATGAGTGACACAGCAGACGAGAGAAGATGCCATTTACATGCTGAACCAATTGCTTCTGCCCACTGCGCCCCAGGCTCAGATGGGCATGCCCACCAGTTCCCAGTAAGCCCTGAAGTGGCCGGCGCCCTCTTAGAGCTTGGAGGAGCAGAGGCCATGATGTGCTCCCCACCAGCCCAGGAAGACTGTCCGGAGCTGTCCTTGTCCAGGCTTCCTCCTAGCCTCTAGGGGAATAAGTCAATCTTCCATGGGCCAAGGGACTCTAAGAAAACCTCAGGACTGAATAAGCATCTCCACCTAACACACGTGAGTCCACAGTCTCGAAAGATTGAGGGACAGTCTAACACACAAAGGCGTGAAGGCTTTGAGACTCTCATTCTGAGTGAGTCGGGTCTTTACAAAAAATTTTTCCTAGTGTTTTCAGGAGCATAGACCTGAACTTGTCTGGCCACTAGGCATGCGGAAGACCCATGTAGTTTATTCATAACTTACCATCATTTCACATTAAATCGATCATATTTAGCAATTAAAACATAATCTTAAATTGCATCAAATTATTTCTAAAGAAAAACGAATAAATTTGTTAAGTTCGTTTTGACTTTTCTAGATAGTTTGGCCCCAACATCTGTGAATTGTCAGCTGACACCCAATGACCACTGTAGGTATAAACAAAGTCCTTGTTAAAACAATTAGGAGAGCCCATAGATAGATTCCTATAATTTCACATGTAGAAACTTGGCACCCACTGATGGGCATGGACGACGGGATCTTCCATTCCATTCTCCTCATGGTCCACTTTCCAAAAGTGAGTTGCCCTCTCTTCCCAGGCACACCATTCTCTCCAAGGAGCCATCACCTCCCCTTGGGTGTTTCATGAATCCCACTCAGACCAAAGCCATGCTCTGCTCATTCTTTTTAGGAATTGTGAGGGTGCCAGGGGTTCTTCTACAGTGTTAGCACATTCGAGCGGCAAATAGCAGCATCCGATGCCTTCCCAAATGAGCTGTCACCTCTCTGCCCAGCTACAGCAATCCTGTCGAGAACTGCAGATTGTTAAAGCTTTTTTCCCATAGTTCCAAATGGGTTTCTATCCAGGGTTTCAACACTGTGATTCAGAACATCATCTTAAGAACATACCCTTTGAGACAGAGAGGATGTGGTGTAGAATTTCCTTAACACTTCTACCCTTTCATGGTCTATTTTGCCTCATTATTGAAGAAACCCTGTTCTATTTTGTGATACTAGCTGGCTGTTTCTAATGTAATACTGAAAGGCTTTCATTAAGTATTTGCATTCTTTTCCTTATGAAAATTGCAAACCTTTGAACCAGATAGCTAGGGGAACACGCTAAAATTTTCTTTATCTGAAAGGGCAGCATTATATTATGGTGGCTACAAGAAATGTATCTGTTTTATGGTAGTCGACATTATGAGTAGAATTGTTCACAACTTTTCAAACTGAGTTGCCTTATGCTTACTTATTTCATTGTAACCAAATTAACCATTATAAGAAACTATTCTCACTTATTTTGGTCTAACTCTATTACAAAAGTATGATGTGGTATAATGAAAACATGTGTTCTGATGTTCCACCTCCCTTTAAAATTTATTCAATGGAAGTTAATATTTTTGTGACTCTGAGATAAAACTTAATCAGGTCCCAAGACTTTTCTGCTCATTTTTAAATAAATCACAGTTCAATGGACTGTTTAAGACCAAAGTAGCCAGCATTGGAGCAGAAATTACCTATGTTCGAAGGTAAGAGTTCCCCTCCCTCTCTACAGCTGAGGTCTGTGGAGGCAGCTGTCAGCCTCCCAGGAAGGGTATGAGGTGGGGTGCTGTACCCCAGTGTGGAAGGAAAATGGGAACAGGAACAAGGAGATGAGGGATTTCTTGGCTTGTTGATTGACATCTTTTTTTTTAACATGAAATTCACCATTTTATTTTTATGTTTTAAAATTTATTTATTATACTTTAAGTTCTGGGGCACATGTGCAGATCGTGCGGTTTGTTAACACAGGTATACACGTGTCATGGTGATGGTCTGCTGCATTCATCGCCCCGTCATCTGCATTAGGATTATGCTATCCCTCCCCTAAATCCCTCCCCAATCCCCCACCCACTGCTATTTCTCCCCTAGCCCCTCGTCCCCCAGGCCCCAGTGTGTGATGTTCCCCTCCCTGTGTCCATGTGTTCTCATTGTTCAACACCCACTTATGAGTGAGAACATGTGGTGTTTGGTTTTCTGTTCTTGTGTCAGATTGCTGAGAATCATGGTTTCCAGCTTTATCCATGTCCCTGCAAAGGACATGAACTCATCCTTTTTTATGGCTGCGTAGTATTCCATGGTGTATATGTGCCACATTTTCTTTAACCAGTCTATCATTGATCGGCATTTGGGTTGGTTCCAAGTCTTTGCTATTGTGAACAGTGCTGCAATAAACATACATGTGCATGTGTCTTTATAATAGAATGATTCATAATCCTTTGGGTATATACCCAGTAATGGGATTGCTGGGTCAAATGGTATTTCTATTTCTAGATCCTTGAGGAATCGCCACACTGTCTTTCACAATGGTTGAACTAATTTACACTCCCACCAACAGTGTAAAAGTGTTCCTATTTTTCCACATCCTCTCCAGCATCTGTTGTCTCCGATTGTTTAATGATCGCCCTTCTAACTGGCGTGAGATGGTATCTCAATGTAGTTTTGATTTGCATTTCTCTAATGACCAGTGATGATGAGCGTTTTTTCATTTGTTTGTTGGCTATATAAATGTCTTCTTCAGAAAAGTGTCTGTTCATATCCTTTTCCCACTTTTTGATGAGGTGGTTTTTTCTTGTCAATTTGTTTAAGTTCTCTGTATATTTTATTAGTCCTTTGTCAGATGGGTAGGTTGCAAAATTTTTTCCCATTCTGTTGGTTGCCAGTTCACTCTGTTTATATTTTCTTTTGCTGTGCAGAAGCTTTTTAGTTTAAGTAGATCCCATTTGTCTATTTTGGCTTTTACTGCCCTTGCTTTTGGTGTTTTAGTCATGAAGTCCTTGTCCATACCTATGTCCTGAATGGTATTGCCTAGGTTTACTTCTAGAGTTTTTTTGGTGTTAGGGCCCATGTTTAAATCGTGATTCTATCTAGAGTTAATTTTTATATTAAGTATAAGGAAGGGGTCCAGTTTCAGCTTTATGCACATGGCTAGCCAGTTTTCCCAATACCATACATTAAATAGGTAATCCTTTCCCCGTTGCATGTTTTGTCAGGTTTGTCAAAGATCAAAACGTTGTAGTTGTGTGGCATTCTTTCTGAGGCCTCTGTTCTGTTTCATTGACATCTTAAGGCTTTCCTGGCCACAAAGATGGCTACCACTGACTCTCTTTTCAAATCCTCATAAATTCTCATCACTGGGAGTCCTTTCCCTGCAGTCCTCAAGACATGAGAAATGCATCCACGCATGTGCTGCTTGCTTCCTACCTCCTCCCATGGTCCAGGGAAGTCCCTTAGACTCAGGTTCACCTGGCAAGTAGGTTGAAGCCCCACACTTTCCCAAGTGTTCCTCTTACAGTCTCTTGGGGTTGCAGGTAGAGAGGGGCTAGAGAATGGGAAAGTGCCTTGAGGAGTTGTATACACTCCAGTTGCTCACTTTTCATGAACAAAGACTACACTGTAAACTGTATTTAATTTTCATAAACGTTATCATCTGTGATTCTGAAATGAGATACATGATTGGAGCTGCTAAAGTACAATGAAAAATAACTTTTTAAAAAAAGATCAATAACTTTTGCAATGTCTAAAATTGGACCTATTTTATAATGCAGCACTTATATCCCCAAGATTAAATTAGCAATGTTAAATTTAAAATTATTGTTTTGTTTTGTTTTGTTTTGTTTTTTTCTCATTTGAATGCTTCTTCAGAGTTTTGCAAGCAAATACAAGTTTGGGAAGGTACAGGGTTATGGAAACTTTGGATAGTTCTCCAAATATCTTCAAACACTAAGGCCTATCATTTATTTCAACATAAGTTCTGAATAAAATGGTATGTGTGTGTGTGTATTATATATATATATATATATATATATATATATATAAAATCTACATATGTATGTGTATGTATAATTATCTATCCATCTATCTAGTCTACAGTAATCCTTTAGAGAGTTATTTGAGTATTCTTTTATTCATCATTTCTGTCAACATGATATGAAATCCACTTTTTTGAACAGCACAATTGACCAACAATATTATTATTGATAATAGTAAATATTATGTATATTAATATATTAAATAAATTGAGTTTCTAACACACATATGGAGATTATATTTTCACTGAACAGGCTTCAGTTTCTTTTGAATTCTCATATTACATTCTGAAAGTATTTTAGTTGACCTAAACTTAAACATTTAAAAAATCATGATTACTTGCATTCATTTTTCATGAGTTAGTTATTTGCTTATCCAAGCCTGTTTCTTTGACACCCAGGTTGCAAGACCTTGTTTGTTTTTTAGGGTTATTTGAAGGTTAAATGAGGTGGTGCATATTAAGTTGTTATTAGAGTTTCTGACACACTGGGAATGGTTGCTGTAATAATAATAGTGATGGGGCTAGGCATTGTGGATCACCCCTGTCATCCCAGCAGTTTGGAAGGCTGAGGTAGGTGGATTACTTAGGTGTTTGAGATCGTGCTGGGAAACATCTCTATCCCACCCCACCCCACCAAAAAATACAAAAAATTAGCCAGGTGTGGTGGCACATACCTGTGGTCCCAGCTACTTGGGAGGCTGAGGTGGGAGAATTGCTCCAGCACAGGACAGCAAGGCTACAGTGAGTCATGATTGCATCACTGTATTTCATTCAGCCTGGGAGACACACCAGTCTCAAAATATACACATAACTACATATATGTGTATATATATATATATATATATATACATGTATGTGTGTGGATGGATAGATAGATAGATAGATAGATAGATAGATAGATAGATAGTGATGGCTGTGGCTGGTAAGAAAGCATTTTAGTTTATATTAGTTTATTTATGGGGAGGTGAGAGCTGTGGTAAAAAATGTAGATGACTGACATGTTGGGCATTCAAGATAAAGCCCAGTCTTCCTTTGACATTTCACTTGTGATCTTTTTGTTTCACAGAGTAGTAAAGGAGATATGTTATGTTTTGGAATGGAAATATCAGGATTCACAGACCACTGCTAGAGATAGGGGTGTTGTTTTTGGTATTTGGCTTGGGTTTGCCTTGTGGCAAGGAAGGATCATCGATTTGTGGTGCTCAACTGCCACTCTTTCTCTTAGGGCAGAGGTCTGACATGTTTGTAACGCACCTGTCTGGGGTCCAGAGTGGTTTGTGGTTTTTTTGTATTGCAAAAGTAAGATCCACGTTGGTTAGAAACAGTGATATTTCCTAAAGGGTAGGGTTTTTTTTTTGTTGTTGTTGTTTTAGAAAAATGGAATGACACAAGGTCCTGCCAGTGGACAGGGGACCACACAGTGCCTGAACTGAGGAGCTGCATGCTGAGGTGGGGGAGGTATTGGGAACAGGGGACAGGTGCTCTTTAGAGATGGGGGCCCTGTGGCGCCTCTGGGAACAGCTGGGAGAATGAAGTGAAACAGGAATGAAGGCTCACGGCTTTGAGTTTAAAAGTGGCAATATTCTTCACTGGGAAGTAACTGTCTAGAGTCTTAGTTTTTTGTTTTACAAGTTGAAGTTGATTTTGGAGGAAATTAAAAAGGCTTTTGACAACATATCACTTGTAAAATTTCTCAAACTATTCAATCTCCTCTTTGCTATTAAATCTCTTAGTATAACTATGTGATGGATCTAAATAACAGAAGGAAGTATTGAACAGATCCTATAACTATGAAAAAAGAATGTTTCAAAGCGAGGTGAAAGTCATTTTCTCTTAAGGTGATTATTTGTTTAATTCACATATTAATCCAGTGATTCAATTCCTGAAATCATCTGCAGGATACTTTTTGCATCTTACCACATTTCTAAATTTACATATTTTGATAATAAGGGAAATGATTTTTAAGCCAACGTGAGATTTCCTAGAGATCCAGAAGGATTTCCATCAACACATTCACAACATTGCCCCCATGTCCCCAAGTCCAACTGGGGTGATGTGTAATATTGACACTGGATCACAGCTTCCCATGGCTCAAAACGAATGACTCCACTCAGAAATGAGAAAAAAGAACACATCCAGCAGGATGTAAATTGAAGGTGATATCAGTGTATTAAGTGAGTACATTCATTCCTAGCATCTGACAACACTTAAGAGAAGGTTAGTGTCTAAATGAACATAGAGAATCTGCACTAATAAGATTGTAACAAGCAATTTAATATTTTTCAGAAAAATTGTACTTCTTCATTAGGTGAGACTTGTTATCTGTACTTAATTAGAAGGAAAAATGTTTCATATTGAGAAAAAATAATTATAGCTTTGAAGAATTGTGCAGGCTGGTTTAAAAGAAAAAAAAAGAAAAAAAAAAAAACAAAAAAACAACTCCCAGTGGCATTTTGGATAATCTGTGTTTGGTCTGGAGACGGTCTAACCGAATGACAGAAAAGGCTGATCTTTACCTTGATGCTGTGAAAGTGAGGCGAATTAATTGGTTTAAGGGGATTACGTTAAATTGGCTTACATTCCCATTTCCTAATTCTACACTTTGGTTTTGTTCTACTAAGGATTCAGTTTGTATACTCTTAGTTTTGAATATGTATTAGTGTATATTAATGTGCTTTTGGGGTATCCATGGATTTCAAATATAAGAGAATATTTTTTGCTGTTGATATTAAGTGATAGTAGAATTTTCTATGATTTTGTGTCTCTTATTGATACAATCAGGTAGCACTTAATATACTTATAAAACTATATAGTATATCTCAGCCTCTTCTAGGTCAAAGTCTAATGTGGGAATTCAGCAAATACCACATACACACACACACACACACACACACACACACATGCACAGTTTTCCATACAACTTCTAGGGATTCAATGTTCCTCCTCCCCCCAAAATCCATATAATTGGGCTATAATTTCTCAGTTTATTGATTAGAAAATTAATACATTCTGAATTAATATCCTCAATGTTGTTCATAGTCTCCTTGTAGTTCCTGAGGACTTTTAACGCTGTCTTTCATAGAATGATTTTGTTGTTGACTTTTTGTAAATTAAAGAATTCTATTTTTGTGTTTTAGGTAAAATTTGTGATTTTAAAAACATATTCTGAAATACCTCCTAATAGATGAATAACACAATTTTTGAAATGGTGAAATGACACTAAACCTGTTGTCTTTTTGTAGGATTATTTTTACTGGATTTGGTTTTCAGCTCTGAGAGAGTATTTATCAAGGATCTTGGTCATTAGGGACAATAAGCTAGAGCTTTGTTTATAAAATGTTGTCTGAGCCTGAAGATAGAACTAAGGAGGGAACATCTTTCTGCCGCACTGTAGACAAGCTATTAAAATACCTTTTGGATAGTTGACATCTGTCCTATTTGCACTGATCACTTGTGAAGACTTTACCTAGCAACTTATCACTGTTTCCAAATTTCATCTTAATGGTCTATTTAGGAATTTATTTATTTGCTTTCTATGCAAGGTGGGTATCTTTACTGTGGAACTCTTGGTATGCTTGCTAAGTACAATCTCAGTTGGCAATATATTAACATGCTTTAAGCTTTGGGATACTATTTTTTTGATGAAAAAAATGCCATTATTGTGCTCTTCAGGGCTTCATCATTGTCTCATGTTTTGCTGTATGCATAGGCCCCAAAATCCAGTCAGGTGTGTATATCCATGTGACTATTTTATTCTCAAATAATTCAACAAAGAGGTTATTATTTTTTTTAATCAGATGCAATTTCTGACTTTTTAAAAGGACTGGAATGTAGCCATACCAGCAATTAATCGTTCTTATAAAGCATGAATAATATTTTGCAAGTAATTGAGGTCAACTTGGGCAGGTTAAATCTTTGAGTTAAAACTTTGAAGATTAATCTCTTTCAAGGGATGTAGCCATTGGGAGCATCTCAGGTTTGATGAGGGAATTTTCCATTTTGGAGAATATCAGAAGGGCATAAACACTTCATTTTCCCAGCCATACTTCCTTATAGACACATCTCCTTTGCTTTAGATGAAGGCTTGGCATTATTCCCTCCACCAGAAGCCTGCAGTGGAGAGTACACCCTCCTTTTTGAGGCAGGTGGTTGGGAAATATTTTAATGAAAGTAAGCAATATGATTTTTTAGAGTGTATGTGCCTTCAATCCTCCATGAAATGGAACTTGTACAATAAGCATCATCTAATTTCACATTTAAGTGTTTTCTGCCCTTTGAGACTATCCATGTCATTAACTAGATGGTCTATAGTGATATTTAGTAGTATGGAGTGAGGTGGGATCAGTGGCTTTTCATTACAAAGCAGAGAAATATTAAAATTAAGTATTTTTTGTCAACCTACATATAATTACCCTTAACATTCCACGAATTATGGTGAGAGAGAATAAGCACTATTTCTCATTTTCTGAGTGTGAAATAAGTTAAGAAACTTAATCTAAATGGTAGACCAGGTGATAGAAAAGCAGAGTAATAAGAAAATGTCTAGAAACTGCAGAGTAATTAGAAAACTTCTAGAAATTATACTTTTTCATTTTTTGATAATAACATTGGAAATTAATGTTCCAAGGAAAACATCTGACTGTATGACATATTTAACACCTCCTAAATGAAATTTTATCCCTCTCTCTTTCTCTCTGATGTAATCTATATTTTATCAATTGCTGTTAAACATTTGGAAAAGGGGCCAGGCATGGTGGCTTACGCCTGTAATCCCAGCACTTTGGGAGACCGAGGTGGGCGGATCACGAGGTCAAAAGATTGAGACCATCCTGGCTAACATGGTGAAAACCCATCTCTACTAAAAAAAAATACAAAAGTAGTTGGGCATGGTGGCACGTGCCCATAGTCCCAACTACTTGGGAGGCTGAGGCAGAAGCATTGCTTGAACCAGGGAGGAGGAGGTTGCAATGAGCCGAGATTGCACCACTGCACTCCAGCCTGGCACCTGGTGACAGAGTGAGACTCTCAAAAAAAAAAAAAAAAAAAAAAGTTGGAAAAGCACAAGAGATATAATCTATTCTCATTTAACAGGAACAAAAACTGGGGAAAAAAATTGACACTTGTTTCTGAAGCAGGGATTGAACACAGAGAAATGTACCTGATTAAAACCAAATGTTTTTTGTGTGTGTTTCCACTTTTTCCTGTATATTAATCATCTTATTGGAATGCTTACCAAGATTCAAACTCTTTGGTGACAATTACAAACCAAAAAGATATGTGTAAGAAAGATAAGAATCCCCAAATCTAGACAATCCATTTATTATTAATTGAGTGTTGGTATAAAATATATTTTATGCATAACTTTCTCAGTTATAATGAAAGTACTTAATTCATAATAAATGCATTTATGTTCATAATTTTCAAATGCCTTATAAGAGAAATAACACTTCCTGGGCATTTGTGAGAAAATAAAAATAGGCTTATCCTGATTTTTCTTTTTCCATTTCATGCATAAAAACGTCTTTCATTTTATGTTACAATTTTTGGGAAAAATTCAGTAATCAAGAAGAGTACAAAAGGAATATAGGCAAACCACCCATTGATCTACTACCTTGAATTAATACTACTAACATTTTTCAACTTTTGACTCAGATTTTCATTATCATAAAAGACATAGAGGATTACAACTAAAAGCCAAGGTTGCTTTTGTTTTTTTATAGATAGATACATTCTTCTCCTTCCCTCCCCAGAGACAACAATATTATCAAATACATGTAATATTCCACAATTTTTAAAATCTCTCTAGTCTCTAGTTTTTCATAACAAATATATACAGTTGTGAGTAACTAAGAATTACAGAAATGCTATCCTACAGTATATTTTATTCTCTACTTCCTTTGCTAACTTTGTATGGTCATTGAAATTTACCTGTATTGATACCTCAAGACCTAGTTTATTCTTTTTAACTGCTGCCCCACCTGTGGATGAAGAAATCTCGGTATACTCATCTATTTCACTACTGATGGACACTGACGTCTCCTTTCATTTTTTTTCTTAGTTGCGATCAGCACTGTATCCTCATACTTGTCTCTTGAGATATATGTTTAGAATTTTCCCTGAGGTATATATTTAGTGGCAGAATTGCAAGGAGAGTGATCATTTGCATTTTTTTGATTGTAAGCAAAGTCGACATCTTCTAGCGAGGCAAATTGTGCCCTGTACCCTGGCACATGCCCACGGATGTTCATTGGGATTTATGTAATCATATCCCATGTTCCAGCTTTAGCCTTATCATAGACATTCTGTTCCTACCACGAGGTCATCTCACATTTTTTTTTTAAAGCCTTTAGATTTTCAGCACAGCAAGAAAATTACTATGTATATAGGAAATGCTAAAGTTTTTATTTTTAGTTGAATATTTGATGATCCCTTCC